>NW_027469657.1:0-81705 GCF_051020765.1 Lasioglossum baleicum
CGCATAACGCATAACGCATAACGCATAACGCATAACGCATAACGCATAAGGCATAAGCATAACGCATAACGCATAACGCATAACGCATAACGCGTAACGCAAAACTCATAACGCATAACGCATAACGCATAACGCATAACGCATATGGCATAAGCATAACGCATAACGCATAACGCATAACGCATAACGCAAAACGCAAAACTCATAACGCATAACGCATAACGCATAACGCATAACGCATAACGCATAACGCATAACGCATAACGCATAACGCATAACGCATAACGCATAACGCATAACGCATAACGCATAACGCATAACGCATAACGCATAACGCATAACGCATAACGCATAACGCATAACGCATAACGCATAACGCATAACGCATAACGCATAACGCATAACGCATAACGCATAACGCATAACGCATAACGCATAACGCATAACGCATAACGCATAACGCATAACGCATAACGCATAACGCATAACGCATAACGCATAACGCAACGCATAACGCATAACGCATAACGCATAACGCATAACGCATAACGCATAACGCATAACGCATAACGCATAACGCATAAGGCATAAGCATAACGCATAACGCATAACGCATAACGCATAACGCATAACGCATAACGCATAACGCATAACGCATAACGCATAACGCATAACGCATAACGCATAACGCATAACGGATAACGGATAACGCATAACGCATAACGCATAACGCATAACGCATAACGCATAACGCATAACGCATAACGCATAACGCATAACGCATAACGCATAACGCATAACGCATAACGCATAACGCATAACGCATAACGCATAACGCATAACGCATAACGCATAACGCATAACGCATAACGCATAACGCATAACGCATAACGCATAACGCATAACGGATAACGGATAACGCATAACGCATAACGCATAACGCATAACGCATAACGCATAACGCATAACGCATAACGCAGAACGCACGACGCATAACGCATAACGCATAACGCATAACGCATAACGCATAACGCATAAGCATAACGCATAACGCATAACGCATAACGCATAACGCATAACGCATAACGCATAACGCATAACGCATAACGCATAACGCATAACGCATAACGCATAACGGATAACGCATAACGCATAACGCATAACGCATAACGCATAACGCATAACGCATAACGCATAACGCATAACGCATAACGCATAACGCATAACGCATAAGCATAACGCATAACGCATAACGCATAACGCATAACGCATAACGCATAACGCATAACGCATAACGCATAACGCATAACGCATAACGCATAACGCATAACGATAACGCATAACGCATAACGCATAACGCATAACGCATAACGCATAACGCATAACGCATAACGCATAACGCATAACGCATAACGCATAACGCATAACGCATAACGCATAACGCATAACGCATAACGCATAACGCATAACGCATAACGCATAACGCATAACGCATAACGCATAACGCATAACGCATAACGCATAACGCATAACGCATAACGCATAACGCATAACGCATAACGCATAACGGATAACGCATAACGCATAACGCATAACGCATAACGCATAACGCATAACGCATAACGCATAACGCATAACGCATAACGCATAACGCATAACGCATAACGCATAACGCATACCATAACGCATAACGCATAACGCATAACGCATAACGCATAACGCATAACGCATAACGCATAACGCCTAACGCCTAACGCATAACGCATAACGCATAACGCATAACGCATAACGCATAACGCATAACGCATAACGCATAACGCATAACGCATAACGCATAACGCAAATAACGCATAACGCATAACGCATAACGCATAACGCATAACGCATAACGCATAACGCATAACGCATAACGCATAACGCATAACGCATAACGCATAACGCATAACGCATAACGCATAACGCATAACGCATAACGCATAACGCATAACGCATAACGCATAACCCCTAACGCAAATAACGCTTAACGCATAACGCATAACGCATAACGCATAACGCATAACGCACAACGCACAACGCACAACGCACAACGCACAACGCACAACGCACAACGCACAACGCACAACGCACAACGCATAACGCATAACGCATAACGCATAACGCATAAGGCATAAGCATAACGCATAACGCATAACGCATAACGCATAACGCATAACGCATAACGCATAACGCATAACGCAGAACGCACGACGCACAACGCACAACGCACAACGCACAACGCACAACGCACAACGCACAACGCACAACGCACAACGCACAACGCACAACGCATAACGCATAACGCATAACGCATAACGCATAACGCATAAGGCATAAGCATAACGCATAACGCATAACGCATAACGCATAACGCATAACGCATAACGCATAACGCAGAACGCATAACGCATAACGCATAACGCATAACGGATAACGCATAACGCATAACGCATTACGCATAACGCATAACGCATAACGCATAACGCATAACGCATAACGCATAACGCATAACGCATAACGCATAACGCATAACGCATAACGCACAACGCATAACGCATAACGCACAACGCACAACGCATAACGCATAACGCATAACGCATAACGCATAACGCATAACGCATAACGCATAACGCATAACGCATAACGCATAACGCAAATAACGCTTAACGCATAACGCATAACGCATAACGCATAACGCATAACGCATAACGCATAACGCATAACGCATAACGCATAACGCATAACGCATAACGCATAACGCATAACGCATAACGTATAACGCATAACGCGTAACGCGTAACGCGTAACGCATAACGCATAACGCATAACGCATAACGCATAACGCATAACGCATAACGCATAACGCATAACGCATAACGCATAACGCAAATAACGCATAACGCATAACGCATAACGCATAACGCATAACGCATAACGCATAACGCATAACGCATAACGCATAACGCATAACGCATAACGCATAACGCATAACGCATAACGCATAACGCATAACGCATAACGCATAACGCATAACGCATAACGCATAACGCATAACGCATAACGCATAACGCATAACGCATAACGCATAACGCATAACGCCTAACGCATAACGCATAACGCATAACGCATAACGCATAACGCATAACGCATAACGCATAACGCATAACGCATAACGCATAACGCATAACGCATAACGCATAACGCATAACGCATAACGCATAACGCAAATAACGCATAACGCATAACGCAAATAACGCATAACGCATAACGCATAACGCATAACGCATAACGCATAACGCATAACGCATAACGCATAACGCATAACCCTAACGCAAATAACGCTTAACGCATACGCATAACGCATAACGCATAACGCATAACGCATAACGCATAACGCATAACGCAGAACGCATAACGCATAACGCATAACGCATAACGGATAACGCATAACGCATAACGCATTACGCATAACGCATAACGCATAACGCATAACGCATAACGCATAACGCATAACGCATAACGCATAACGCATAACGCATAACGCATAACGCATAACGCCTAACGCATAACGCATAACGCATAACGCATAACGCATAACGGATAACGCATAACGCATAACGCATTACGCATAACGCATAACGCATAACGCATAACGCATAACGCATAACGCATAACGCATAACGCATAACGCATAACGCATAACGCATAACGCACAACGCACAACGCATAACGCATAACGCATAACGCATAACGCATAACGCACAACGCACAACGCACAACGCACAACGCACAACGCACAACGCCTAACGCATAACGCATAACGCATAACGCATAACGCATAACGCATAACGCATAACGCATAACGCATAACGCATAACGCATAACGCATAACGCATAACGCATAACGCTTAACGCATAACGCATAACGCATAACGCATAACGCATAACGCATAACGCATAACGCATAACGCATAACGCATAACGCATAACGCATAACGCATAACGCATAACGCATAACGCATAACGCATAACGCATAACGCATAACGCATAACGCATAACGCCTAACGCATAACGCATAACGCATAACGCATAACGCATAACCCATAACGCAAATAACGCTTAACGCATAACGCATAACGCATAACGCATAACGCATAACGCATAACGCATAACGCATAACGCATAACGCATAACGCATAACGCATAACGCATAACGCATAACGCATAACGCATAACGCATAACGCATAACGCATAACGCATAACGCATAACGCATAACGCATAACGCATAACGCATAACGCATAACGCATAACGCATAACGCATAACGCATAACGCATAACGCATAACGCATAACGCATAACGCATAACGCATAACGCATAACGCATAACGCATAACGCATAACGCATAACGCATAACGCATAACGCATAACGCATAACGCATAACGCATAACGCATAACGCATAACGCATAACGCATAACGCATAACGCATAACGCATAACGCATAACGCATAACGCATAACGCATAACGCATAACGCATAACGCATAACGCATAACGCATAACGCATAACGCATAACGCATAACGCATAACGCATAACGCATAACGCATAACGCATAACGCACAACGCATAACGCATAACGCACAACACACAACGCACAACGCACAACGCATAACGCATAACGCATAACGCATAACGCATAACGCATAACGCATAACGCATAACGCATAACGCATAACGCATAACGCATAACGCATAACGCATAACGCATAACGCATAACGCATAACGCATTACGCTTAACGCATAACGCATAACGCATAACGCTTAACGCATAACGCATAACGCACAACGCACAACGCATAACGCATAACGCATAACGCACAACGCACAACGCATAACGCATAACGCATAACGCATAACGCATAACGCATAACGCATAACGCATAACGCATAACGCATAACGCATAACGCATAACGCAAATAACGCATAACGCATAACGCATAACGCATAACGCATAACGCATAACGCATAACGCATAACGCATAACGCATAACGCATAACGCATAACGCATAACGCATAACGCATAACGCATAACGCATAACGCATAACGCATAACGCATAACGCATAACGCATAACGCATAACGCAGAACGCATAACGCATAACGCATAACGCATAACGGATAACGCATAACGCATAACGCATTACGCATAACGCATAACGCATAACGCATAACGCATAACGCATAACGCATAACGCATAACGCATAACGCCTAACGCATAACGCATAACGCATAACGCATAACGCATAACGCATAACGCATAACGCATAACGCATAACGCATAACGCATAACGCATAACGCATAACGCATAACGCATAACGCATAACGCATAACGGATAACGCATAACGCATAACGCATTACGCATAACGCATAACGCATAACGCATAACGCATAACGCATAACGCATAACGCATAACGCATAACGCATAACGCATAACGCATAACGCATAACGCATAACGCACAACGCACAACGCATAACGCATAACGCATAACGCATAACGCACAACGCACAACGCACAACGCACAACGCACAACGCCTAACGCATAACGCATAACGCATAACGCATAACGCATAACGCATAACGCATAACGGATAACGCATAACGCATAACGCATTACGCATAACGCATAACGCATAACGCATAACGCATAACGCATAACGCATAACGCATAACGCATAACGCATAACGCATAACGCATAACGCATAACGCATAACGCACAACGCACAACGCATAACGCATAACGCATAACGCATAACGCACAACGCACAACGCACAACGCACAACGCACAACGCCTAACGCATAACGCATAACGCATAACGCATAACGCATAACGCATAACGCATAACGCATAACGCATAACGCATAACGCATAACGCATAACGCATAACGCTTAACGCATAACGCATAACGCATAACGCATAACGCATAACGCATAACGCATAACGCATAACGCATAACGCATAACGCATAACGCATAACGCATAACGCATAACGCATAACGCATAACGCATAACGCATAACGCATAACGCATAACGCATAACGCATAACGCATAACGCCTAACGCATAACGCATAACGCATAACGCATAACGCATAACCCATAACGCAAATAACGCTTAACGCATAACGCATAACGCATAACGCATAACGCATAACGCATAACGCATAACGCATAACGCATAACGCATAACGCATAACGCATAACGCATAACGCATAACGCATAACGCATAACGCATAACGCATAACGCATAACGCATAACGCATAACGCATAACGCATAACGCATAACGCATAACGCATAACGCATAACGCATAACGCATAACGCATAACGCATAACGCATAACGCATAACGCATAACGCATAACGCATAACGCATAACGCATAACGCATAACGCATAACGCATAACGCATAACGCATAACGCATAACGCATAACGCATAACGCATAACGCATAACGCATAACGCATAACGCATAACGCATAACGCATAACGCATAACGCATAACGCATAACGCATAACGCATAACGCATAACGCATAACGCATAACGCATAACGCATAACGCATAACGCATAACGCATAACGCATAACGCATAACGCATAACGCATAACGCATAACGCATAACGCATAACGCATAACGCATAACGCATAACGCATAACGCATAACGCATAACGCATAACGCATAACGCATAACGCATAACGCATAACGCATAACGCATAACGCATAACGCATAACGCATAACGCATAACGCATAACGCATAACGCATAACGCATAACGCATAACGCATAACGCATAACGCATAACGCATAACGCATAACGCATAACGCATAACGCATAACGCATAACGCATAACGCATAACGCATAACGCATAACGCATAACGCATAACGCATAACGCATAACGCATAACGCATAACGCATAACGCATAACGCATAACGCATAACGCATAACGCATAACGCATAACGCATAACGCATAACGCATAACGCATAACGCATAACCCATAACGCATAACTCATAACGCATAACGCATAACGCATAACGCATAACGCATAACGCATAACGCATAACGCATAACGCATAACGCATAACGCATAACGCATAACGCATAACGCATAACGCATAACGCATAACCCATAACGCATAACTCATAACGCATAACGCTTAACGCGTAACGCATAACGCATAACGCATAACGCATAACGCATAACGCATAACGCATAACGCATAACGCATAACGCATAACGCATAACGCATAACGCATAACGCATAACGCATAACGCATAACGCATAACGCATAACGCATAACGCATAACGCATAACGCATAACGCATAACGCATAACGCATAACGCATAACGCATAACGCATAACGCATAACGCATAACGCATAACCCATAACGCATAACTCATAACGCATAACGCTTAACGCGTAACGCATAACGCATAACGCATAACGCATAACGCATAACGCATAACGCATAACGCATAACGCATAACGCATAACGCATAACGCATAACGCATAACGCATAACGCATAACGCATAACGCATAACGCATAACGCATAACGCATAACGCATAACGCATAACGCATAACGCATAACGCATAACGCATAACGCATAACGCATAACGCATAACGCATAACGCATAACGCATAACCCATAACGCATAAGGCATAAGCATAAGGCATAACGCATAACGCATAACGCGTAACGCAAAACTCATAACGCATAACGCATAACGCATATGGCATAACGCATAATGCAAAAGTCATAACGCATAACGCATAACGCATAACGCATAACGCATAACGCATAACGCATAACGCATAACGCATAACGCATAACGCATAACGCATAACGCATAACGCATAACGCATAACGCATAACGCATAACGCATAACGCATAACGCATAACGCATAACGCATAACGCATAACGCATAACGCATAACGCATAACGCATAACGCACAACGCATAACGCATAACGCACAACACACAACGCACAACGCACAACGCATAACGCATAACGCATAACGCATAACGCATAACGCATAACGCATAACGCATAACGCATAACGCATAACGCATAACGCATAACGCATAACGCATAACGCATAACGCATAACGCATAACGCATTACGCTTAACGCATAACGCATAACGCATAACGCTTAACGCATAACGCATAACGCACAACGCACAACGCATAACGCATAACGCATAACGCACAACGCATAACGCATAACGCATAACGCATAACGCATAACGCATAACGCATAACGCATAACGCATAACGCATAACGCATAACGCATAACGCATAACGCATAACGCATAACGCATAACGCATAACGCATAACGCATAACGCATAACGCATAACGCATAACGCATAACGCATAACGCATAACGCATAACGCATAACGCATAACGCATAACGCATAACGCATAACGCATAACGCATAACGCATAACGCATAACGCATAACGCATAACGCATAACGCATAACGCATAACGCATAACGCATAACGCATAACGCATAACGCATTACGCATAACGCATAACGCATAACGCATAACGCACTACGCATAACGCATAACGCATAACGCATAACGCATAAGGCATAAGCATAACGCATAACGCATAACGCATAACGCATAACGCATGACGCATAACGCATAACGCAGAACGCATAACGCATAACGCATAACGCATAACGCATAACGGATAACGCATAACGCATAACGCATAACGCATAACGCATAACGCATAACGCATAACGCATAACGCATAACGCATAACGCATAACGCATAACGCATAACGCATAACGCATAACGCATAACGCATAACGCATAACGCATAACGCATAACGCATAACGCATAACGGATAACGCATAACGCATAACGCATTACGCATAACGCACAACGCATAACGCATAACGCATAACGCATAACGCATAACGCATAAGGCATAAGCATAACGCATATCGCATAACGCATAACGCATAACGCATAACGCATAACGCATAACGCATAACGCAGAACGCATAACGCATAACGCATAACGCATAACGGATAACGCATAACGCATAACGCATTACGCATAACGCATAACGCATAACGCATAACGCATAACGCACAACGCACAACGCATAACGCATAACGCATAACGCATAACGCATAACGCATAACGCATAACGCATAACGCAAATAACGCTTAACGCATAACGCATAACGCATAACGCATAACGCATAACGCATAACGCATAACGCATAACGCATAACGCATAACGCATAACGCATAACGCATAACGCATAACGCATAACGCATAACGCATAACGCATAACGCATAACGCATAACGCGTAACGCATAACGCATAACGCATAACGCATAACGCATAACGCATAACGCATAACGCATAACGCATAACGCATAACGCAAATAACGCATAACGCATAACGCATAACGCATAACGCATAACGCATAACGCATAACGCATAACCCCTAACGCAAATAACGCTTAACGCATAACGCATAACGCATAACGCATAACGCAGAACGCATAACGCATAACGCATAACGCATAACGGATAACGCATAACGCATAACGCATAACGCATAACGCATAACGCATAACGCATAACGCATAACGCATAACGCATAACGCATAACGCATTACGCATAACGCCTAAAGCATAACGCATAACGCATAACGCACAACGCACAACGCACAACGCAAAACGCATAACGCACAACGCATAACGCACAACGCACAACGCACAACGCATAACGCACAACGCATAACGCATAACGCATAACGCATAACCCCTAACGCAAATAATGCTTAACGCATAACGCATAACGCATAACGCAGAACGCATAACGCATAACGCATAACGGATAACGCATAACGCATAACGCATAACGGATAACGCATAACGCATAACGCATAACGCATAACGCATAACGCATAACGCATAACGCATAACGCATTACGCATAACGCCTAAAGCATAACGCATAACGCATAACGCACAACGCACAACGCACAACGCACAACGCATAACGCACAACGCATAACGCACAACGCACAACGCACAACGCATAACGCACAACGCATAACGCATAACGCATAACGCATAACGCATAACGCAAATAACGCATAACGCATAACGCATAACGCATAACGCATAACGCATAACGCATAACGCATAACGCATAACGCATAACGCATAACGCATAACGCATAACGCATAACGCATAACGCATAACGCATAACGCATAACGCATAACGCATAACGCATAACGCATAACGCATAACGCATAACGCATAACGCATAACGCATAACGCATAACGCATAACGCATAACGCATAACGCATAACGCATAACGCATAACGCATAACGCATAACGCATAACGCATAACGCATAACGCATGACGCACAACGCATAACGCATGACGCATAACGCATAACGCATAACGCATAACCCATAACGCAAATAACGCTTAACGCATAACGCATAACGCATAACGCATAACGCATAACGCATAACGCATAACGCATAACGCATAACGCATAACGCATAACGCATAACGCATAACGCATAACGCATAACGCATAACGCATAACGCATAACGCATAACGCATAACGCATAACGCATAACGCATAACGCATAACGCATAACGCATAACGCATAACGCATAACGCATAACGCATAACGCATAACGCATAACGCATAACGCATAACGCAAAACGCATAACGCATAACGCATAACGCATAACGCATAACGCATAACGCATAACGCATAACGCAGAACGCACGACGCACAACGCACAACGCACAACGCACAACGCACAACGCACAACGCACAACGCACAACGCACAACGCATAACGCATAACGCATAACGCATAACGCATAACGCATAACGCATAACGCAAATAACGCATAACGCATAACGCATAACGCATAACGCATAACGCATAACGCATAACGCATAACGCATAACGCATAACCCATAACGCAAATAACGCTTAACGCATAACGCATAACGCATAACGCATAACGCATAACGCATAACGCATAACGCATAACGCATAACGCATAACGCATAACGCATAACGCATAACGCATAACGCATAACGCATAACGCATAACGCATAACGCATAACGCATAACGCATAACGCATAACGCATAACGCATAACGCATAACGCATAACGCATAACGCATAACGCATAACGCATAACGCATAACGCATAACGCATAACGCATAACGCATAACGCATAACGCATAACGCATAACGCATAACGCATAACGCATAACGCATAACGCATAACGCATAACGCATAACGCATAACGCATAACGCATAACGCATAACGCATAACGCATAACGCATAACGCATAACGCATAACGCATAACGCATAACGCATAACGCATAACGCATAACGCATAACGCATAACGCATAACGCATAACGCATAACGCATAACGCATAACGCATAACGCATAACGCATAACGCATAACGCATAACGCATAACGCATAACGCATAACGCATAACGCATAACGCATAACGCATAACGCATAACGCATAACGCATAACGCATAACGCATAACGCATAACGCATAACGCATAACGCATAACGCATAACGCATAACGCATAACGCATAACGCATAACGCATAACGCATAACGCATAACGCATAACGCATAACGCATAACGCATAACGCATAACGCATAACGCATAACGCATAACGCGTAACGCATAACGCATAACGCATAACGCATAACGCATAACGCATAACGCAAAACTCATAACGCATAACGCATAACGCATAACGCATAACGCATAACGCATAACGCATAACGCATAACGCATAACGCATAACGCATAACGCATAACGCATAACGCATAACGCATAACGCATAACGCATAACGCATAACGCATAACGCATAACGCATAACGCATAACGCATAACGCATAACGCATAACGCATAACGCATAACGCATAACGCATAACGCATAACGCATAACGCATAACGCATAACGCATAACGCATAACGCATAACGCATAACGCATAACGCATAACGCATAACGCATAACGCATAACGCATAACGCATAACGCATAACGCATAACGCATAACGCATAACGCATAACGCATAACGCATAACGCATAACGCATAACGCATAACGCATAACGCATAACGCATAACGCATAACGCATAACGCATAACGCATAACGCATAACGCATTACGCTTAACGCATAACGCATAACGCATAACGCTTAACGCATAACGCATAACGCATAACGCAGAACGCACGACGCACAACGCACAACGCACAACGCACAACGCACAACGCACAACGCACAACGCACAACGCACAACGCATAACGCATAACGCATAACGCATAACGCATAACGCATAACGCATAACGCATAACGCAAATAACGCATAACGCATAACGCATAACGCATAACGCATAACGCATAACGCATAACGCATAACGCATAACGCATAACGCATAACGCATAACGCATAACGCATAACGCATAACGCATAACGCATAACGCATAACGCATAACGCATAACGCATAACGCATAACGCATAACGCTTAACGCATAACGCATAACGCATAACGCATAACGCATAACGCATGACGCACAACGCGTAACGCAAAACTCATAACGCATAACGCATAACGCATAACGCATAACGCATAACGCATAACGCATAACGCATAACGCATAACGCATAACGCATAACGCATAACGCATATGGCATAAGCATAACGCATAACGCATAACGCATAACGCATAACGCATAACGCATAACGCATAACGCATAACGCATAACGCATAACGCATAACGCATAACGCATAACGCATAACGCGTAACGCGTAACGCATAACGCATAACGCATAACGCATAACGCGTAACGCGTAACGCGTAACGCGTAACACATAACGCATATCGCATAACGCATAACGCATAACGCATAACGCCTAACGCATAACGCATAACGCATAACGCATTACGCATAACGCCTAAAGCATAACGCATAACGCATAACGCATAACGCATAACGCATAACGCATAACGCATAACGCATAACGCATAACGCATAACGCATAACGCATATGGCATAAGCATAACGCATAACGCATAACGCATAACGCATAACGCATAACGCATAACGCATAACGCATAACGCATAACGCATAACGCATAACGCGTAACGCGTAACGCATAACGCATAACGCATAACGCATAACGCATAACGCATAACGCATAACGCATAACGCATGTCGCATGACGCACAACGCATAACGCATAACGCATAACGCATAACGCATAACGCATAACGCATAACGCATAACGCATTACGCATAACGCATAACGCATAACGCATAACGCATAAGGCATAAGCATAACGCATAATGCATAACGCATAACGCATAACGCAAAACGCGTAACGCATAAGGCATAAGCATAACGCATAATGCATAACGCATAACGCATAACGCATAACGCGTAACGCAAGACTCATAACGCATAACGCATAACGCATAACGCATATGGCATAACGCATAATGCAAAAGTCATAACGCATAACGCATAACGCATAACGCATAACGCATAACGCATAACCCATAACGCATAACGCATAACGCGTAACGGAAAACTCATAACGCATAACGCATAAAGCATAACGCATAACGCATAACGCATAACGCATAACGCATAACGTATAAACCATGAGGCATAACGCATAGCCCATAACGCATAACGCATAACGCATAACGCATAACGCATAACGCATAACGCATAACGCATAACGCATAACGCATAACGCATAACGCATAACGCATAACGCATAACGCATAACGCATAACGCATAACGCATAACGCATAACGCATAACGCGTAACGCAAAACTCATAACGCATAACGCATAACGCATAACGCATAACGCATATGGCATAAGCATAACGCATAACGCATAACGCATAACGCATAACGCATAACGCATAACGCATAACGCATAACGCATAACGCATAACGCATAACGCATAACGCATAACGCATAACGCATAACGCATAACGCATAACGCATAACGCATAACGCATAACGCATAACGCATAACGCATAACGCATAACGCATAACGCATAACGCATAACGCATAACGCATAACGCATAACGCATAACGCATAACGCATAACGCATAACGCATAACGCATAACGCACAACGCACAACGCACAACGCACAACGCACAACGCACAACGCACAACGCACAACGCACAACGCACAACGCACAACGCACAACGCATAACGCATATCGCATAACGCATAACGCATAACGCATAACGCATAACGCATAACGCATAACGCATAACGCATAACGCATAACGCATAACGCATAACGCACAACGCATAACGCATAACGCATAACGCATAACGCATAACGCATAACGCATAACGCATAACGCATAACGCATAACGCATAACGCATAACGCATAACGCATAACGCATGACGCACAACGCGTAACGCAAAACTCATAACGCATAACGCATAACGCATAACGCATAACGCATAACGCATAACGCATAACGCATAACGCATAACGCATAACGCATAACGCATATGGCATAAGCATAACGCATAACGCATAACGCATAACGCATAACGCATAACGCATAACGCATATCGCATAACGCATAACGCATAACGCATAACGCATAACGCGTAACGCGTAACGCATAACGCATAACGCATAACGCATAACGCGTAACGCGTAACGCGTAACGCGTAACACATAACGCATATCGCATAACGCATAACGCATAACGCATAACGCCTAACGCATAACGCATAACGCATAACGCATTACGCATAACGCCTAAAGCATAACGCATAACGCATAACGCATAACGCATAACGCATAACGCATAACGCATAACGCATAACGCATAACGCATAACGCATAACGCATAACGCATAACGCATAACGCATAACGCATAACGCATAACGCATAACGCATAACGCATAACGCATAACGCATAACGCATAACGCATAACGCATAACGCATAACGCATAACGCATGTCGCATGACGCACAACGCATAACGCATAACGCATAACGCATAACGCATAACGCATAACGCATTACGCATAACGCATAACGCATAACGCATAAGGCATAAGCATAACGCATAATGCATAACGCATAACGCATAACGCATAACGCATAACGCGTAACGCATAAGGCATAAGCATAACGCATAATGCATAACGCATAACGCATAACGCATAACGCGTAACGCAAGACTCATAACGCATAACGCATAACGCATAACGCATATGGCATAACGCATAATGCAAAAGTCATAACGCATAACGCATAACGCATAACGCATAACGCATAACCCATAACGCATAACGCATAACGCGTAACGGAAAACTCATAACGCATAACGCATAACGCATAACGCATAACGCATAACGTATAAACCATGAGGCATAACGCATAGCCCATAACGCATAACGCATAACGCATAACGCATAACGCATAACGCATAACGCATAACGCATAACGCATAACGCATAACGCATAAGGCATAACGCATAACGCATAACGCATAACGCATAACGCATAACGCATAACGCATAACGCATAACGCATAATGCATAACGCATAACGCATAACGCATAAGGCATAAGCATAACGCATAACGCATAACGCATAACGCATAACGCATAATGCATAACGCATAACGCGTAACGCAAAACTCATAACGCATAACGCATAACGCATAACGCATAACGCATAACGCATAACGCATAACGCATGTCGCATGACGCACAACGCATAACGCATAACGCATAACGCATAACGCATAACGCATAACGCATTACGCATAACGCATAACGCATAACGCATAAGGCATAAGCATAACGCATAATGCATAACGCATAACGCATAACGCATAACGCATAACGCATAACGCATAACGCATAACCCATAACGCATAACGCATAACGCGTAACGGAAAACTCATAACGCATAACGCATAAAGCATAACGCATAACGCATAACGCATAACGCATAACGCATAACGTATAAACCATGAGGCATAACGCATAGCCCATAACGCATAACGCATAACGCATAACGCATAACGCATAACGCATAACGCATAACGCATAACGCATAACGCATAACGCATAACGCATAACGCATAACGCATAACGCATAACGCATAACGCATAACGCATAACGCATAACGCATAACGCATAACGCATAACGCGTAACGCAAAACTCATAACGCATAACGCATAACGCATAACGCATAACGCATATGGCATAAGCATAACGCATAACGCATAACGCATAACGCATAACGCATAACGCATAACGCATAACGCATAACGCATAACGCATAACGCATAACGCATAACGCATAACGCATAACGCATAACGCATAACGCATAACGCATAACGCATAACGCATAACGCATAACGCATAACGCATAACGCATAACGCATAACGCATAACGCATAACGCATAACGCATAACGCATAACGCATAACGCATAACGCATAACGCACAACGCACAACGCACAACGCACAACGCACAACGCACAACGCACAACGCACAACGCACAACGCACAACGCACAACGCACAACGCACAACGCATAACGCATATCGCATAACGCATAACGCATAACGCATAACGCATAACGCATAACGCATAACGCATAACGCATAACGCATAACGCATAACGCATAACGCACAACGCATAACGCATAACGCATAACGCATAACGCATAACGCATAACGCATAACGCATAACGCATAACGCATAACGCATAACGCATAACGCATAACGCATAACGCATAACGCATGACGCACAACGCGTAACGCAAAACTCATAACGCATAACGCATAACGCATAACGCATAACGCATAACGCATAACGCATAACGCATAACGCATATGGCATAAGCATAACGCATAACGCATAACGCATAACGCATAACGCATAACGCATAACGCATAACGCATATCGCATAACGCATAACGCATAACGCATAACGCATAACGCGTAACGCGTAACGCATAACGCATAACGCATAACGCATAACGCGTAACGCGTAACGCGTAACGCGTAACACATAACGCATATCGCATAACGCATAACGCATAACGCATAACGCCTAACGCATAACGCATAACGCATAACGCATTACGCATAACGCCTAAAGCATAACGCATAACGCATAACGCATAACGCATAACGCATAACGCATAACGCATAACGCATAACGCATAACGCATAACGCATAACGCATAACGCATAACGCATAACGCATAACGCATAACGCATAACGCATAACGCATAACGCATAACGCATAACGCATAACGCATAACGCATAACGCATAACGCATAACGCATAACGCATGTCGCATGACGCACAACGCATAACGCATAACGCATAACGCATAACGCATAACGCATAACGCATTACGCATAACGCATAACGCATAACGCATAAGGCATAAGCATAACGCATAATGCATAACGCATAACGCATAACGCATAACGCATAACGCGTAACGCATAAGGCATAAGCATAACGCATAATGCATAACGCATAACGCATAACGCATAACGCGTAACGCAAGACTCATAACGCATAACGCATAACGCATAACGCATATGGCATAACGCATAATGCAAAAGTCATAACGCATAACGCATAACGCATAACGCATAACGCATAACCCATAACGCATAACGCATAACGCGTAACGGAAAACTCATAACGCATAACGCATAACGCATAACGCATAACGCATAACGTATAAACCATGAGGCATAACGCATAGCCCATAACGCATAACGCATAACGCATAACGCATAACGCATAACGCATAACGCATAACGCATAACGCATAAGGCATAACGCATAACGCATAACGCATAACGCATAACGCATAACGCATAACGCATAACGCATAACGCATAATGCATAACGCATAACGCATAACGCATAAGGCATAAGCATAACGCATAACGCATAACGCATAACGCATAACGCATAATGCATAACGCATAACGCGTAACGCAAAACTCATAACGCATAACGCATAACGCATAACGCATAACGCATAACGCATAACGCATAACGCATAACGCATAACGCATAACGCATATGGCATAAGCATAACGCATAACGCATAACGCATAACGCATAACGCATAACGCATAACGCATAACGCATAACGCATAACGCATAACGCATAACGCGTAACGCGTAACGCGTAACGCGTAACACATAACGCATATCGCATAACGCATAACGCATAACGCATAACGCCTAACGCATAACGCATAACGCATAACGCATTACGCATAACGCCTAAAGCATAACGCATAACGCATAACGCATAACGCATAACGCATAACGCATAACGCATAACGCATAACGCATAACGCATAACGCATAACGCATAACGCATAACGCATAACGCATAACGCATAACGCATAACGCATAACGCATAACGCATAACGCATAACGCATAACGCATAACGCATAACGCATAACGCATAACGCATAACGCATAACGCATAACGCATAACGCATAACGCATAACGCATAACGCATAACGCATAACGCATAACGCATAACGCATAACGCATAACGCATAACGCATAACGCATAACGCATAACGCATAACGCATAACGTATAACGCATAACGCATAACGCATAACGCATAACGCATAACGCATAACGCATAACGCATAACGCATAACGCATAACGCATAACGCGTAACGCAAAACTCATAACGCATAACGCATAACGCATAACGCATAACGCATAACGCATATGGCATAAGCATAACGCATAACGCATAACGCATAACGCATAACGCATAACGCATAACGCATAACGCATAACGCATAACGCATAACGCATAACGCATAACGCATAACGCATAACGCATAACGCATAACGCATAACGCATAACGCATAACGCATAACGCATAACGCATAACGCATAACGCATAACGCACAACGCACAACGCACAACGCACAACGCACAACGCACAACGCACAACGCACAACGCACAACGCACAACGCACAACGCACAACGCACAACGCATAACGCATAACGCATAACGCATAACCCATAACGCATAACGCATAACGCATAACGCATAACGCATAACGCATAACGCATAACGCATAACGCATAACGCATAACGCATAACGCATAACGCATGACGCACAACGCGTAACGCAAAACTCATAACGCATAACGCATAACGCATAACGCATAACGCATAACGCATAACGCATAACGCATAACGCATAACGCATAACGCATAACGCATAACGCATAACGCATATGGCATAAGCATAACGCATAACGCATAACGCATAACGCATAACGCATAACGCATAACGCATAACGCATAACGCATAACGCGTAACGCGTAACGCATAACGCATAACGCATAACGCATAACGCGTAACGCGTAACGCGTAACGCGTAACACATAACGCATATCGCTAACGCATAACGCATAACGCATAACGCCTAACGCATAACGCATAACGCATAACGCATTACGCATAACGCCTAAAGCATAACGCATAACGCATAACGCATAACGCATAACGCATAACGCATAACGCATAACGCATAACGCATAACGCATAACGCATAACGCATAACGCATAACGCATAACGCATTACGCTTAACGCATAACGCATAACGCATAACGCTTAACGCATAACGCATAACGCATAACGCAGAACGCACGACGCACAACGCACAACGCACAACGCACAACGCACAACGCACAACACACAACGCACAACGCACAACGCATAACGCATAACGCATAACGCATAACGCATAACGCATAACGCATAACGCATAACGCAAATAACGCATAACGCATAACGCATAACGCATAACGCATAACGCATAACGCATAACGCATAACGCATAACGCATAACCCATAACGCAAATAACGCTTAACGCATAACGCATAACGCATAACGCATAACGCATAACGCATAACGCATAACGCATAACGCATAACGCATAACGCATAACGCATAACGCATAACGCATAACGCATAACGCATAACGCATGACGCACAACGCGTAACGCAAAACTCATAACGCATAACGCATAACGCATAACGCATAACGCATAACGCATAACGCATAACGCATAACGCATAACGCATAACGCATATGGCATAAGCATAACGCATAACGCATAACGCATAACGCATAACGCATAACGCATAACGCATAACGCATAACGCATAACGCATAACGCATAACGCATAACGCATAACGCATAACGCATAACGCGTAACGCGTAACGCATAACGCATAACGCATAACGCATAACGCGTAACGCGTAACGCGTAACGCGTAACACATAACGCATATCGCATAACGCATAACGCATAACGCATAACGCCTAACGCATAACGCATAACGCATAACGCATTACGCATAACGCCTAAAGCATAACGCATAACGCATAACGCATAACGCATAACGCATAACGCATAACGCATAACGCATAACGCATAACGCATAACGCATAACGCATAACGCATATGGCATAAGCATAACGCATAACGCATAACGCATAACGCATAACGAATAACGCATAACGCATAACGCATAACGCATAACGCATAACGCATAACGCATAACGCATAACGCGTAACGCGTAACGCATAACGCATAACGCATAACGCATAACGCATAACGCATAACGCATAACGCATAACGCATAACGCATGTCGCATGACGCACAACGCATAACGCATAACGCATAACGCATAACGCATAACGCATAACGCATAACGCATAACGCATAACGCATTACGCATAACGCATAACGCATAACGCATAACGCATAAGGCATAAGCATAACGCATAATGCATAACGCATAACGCATAACGCAAAACGCGTAACGCATAAGGCATAAGCATAACGCATAATGCATAACGCATAACGCATAACGCATAACGCGTAACGCAAGACTCATAACGCATAACGCATAACGCATAACGCATATGGCATAACGCATAATGCAAAAGTCATAACGCATAACGCATAACGCATAACGCATAACGCATAACGCATAACGCATAACCCATAACGCATAACGCATAACGCGTAACGGAAAACTCATAACGCATAACGCATAAAGCATAACGCATAACGCATAACGCATAACGCATAACGCATAACGTATAAACCATGAGGCATAACGCATAGCCCATAACGCATAACGCATAACGCATAACGCATAACGCATAACGCATAACGCATAACGCATAACGCATAACGCATAACGCATAACGCATAACGCATAACGCATAACGCATAACGCATAACGCATAACGCATAACGCATTACGCATAACGCATAACGCATAACGCATAACGCATAAGGCATAAGCATAACGCATAATGCATAACGCATAACGCATAACGCAAAACGCGTAACGCATAAGGCATAAGCATAACGCATAATGCATAACGCATAACGCATAACGCATAACGCGTAACGCAAGACTCATAACGCATAACGCATAACGCATAACGCATATGGCATAACGCATAATGCAAAAGTCATAACGCATAACGCATAACGCATAACGCATAACGCATAACGCATAACGCATAACCCATAACGCATAACGCATAACGCGTAACGGAAAACTCATAACGCATAACGCATAAAGCATAACGCATAACGCATAACGCATAACGCATAACGCATAACGTATAAACCATGAGGCATAACGCATAGCCCATAACGCATAACGCATAACGCATAACGCATAACGCATAACGCATAACGCATAACGCATAACGCATAACGCATAACGCATAACGCATAACGCATAACGCATAACGCATAACGCATAACGCATAACGCATAACGCATAACGCATAACGCATAACGCATAACGCGTAACGCAAAACTCATAACGCATAACGCATAACGCATAACGCATAACGCATATGGCATAAGCATAACGCATAACGCATAACGCATAACGCATAACGCATAACGCATAACGCATAACGCATAACGCATAACGCATAACGCATAACGCATAACGCATAACGCATAACGCATAACGCATAACGCATAACGCATAACGCATAACGCATAACGCATAACGCATAACGCATAACGCATAACGCATAACGCATAACGCATAACGCATAACGCATAACGCATAACGCATAACGCATAACGCATAACGCATAACGCATAACGCATAACGCATAACGCATAACGCATAACGCATAACGCATAACGCATAACGCATAACGCATAACGCATAACGCATAACGCATAACGCATAACGCATAACGCATAACGCATAACGCATAACGCATAACGCATAACGCATAACGCATAACGCATAACGCATAACGCATAACGCATAACGCATAACGCATAACGCATAACGCATAACGCATAACGCATAACGCATAACGCATAACGCATAACGCACAACGCACAACGCACAACGCACAACGCACAACGCACAACGCACAACGCACAACGCACAACGCACAACGCACAACGCATAACGCATATCGCATAACGCATAACGCATAACGCATATGGCATAAGCATAACGCATAACGCATAACGCATAACGCATAACGCATAACGCATAACGCATAACGCATAACGCATAACGCATAACGCATAACGCATAACGCATAACGCATAACGCATAACGCATAACGCATAACGCATAACGCATAACGCATAACGCATAACGCATAACGCATAACGCATAACGCATAACGCATAACGCATAACGCATAACGCATAACGCATAACGCATAACGCATAACGCATAACGCATAACGCATAACGCATAACGCATAACGCATAACGCATAACGCATAACGCATAACGCATAACGCATGTCGCATGACGCACAACGCATAACGCATAACGCATAACGCATAACGCATAACGCATAACGCATAACGCATAACGCATAACGCATAACGCATAACGCATAACGCATAACGCATAACGCATAACGCATAACGCATAACGCATAACGCATAACGCATAACGCATAACGCATAACGCATAACGCATAACGCATAACGCATAACGCATAACGCATAACGCATAACGCATAACGCATAACGCATAACGCATAACGCATAACGCATAACGCATAACGCATAACGCACAACGCACAACGCACAACGCACAACGCACAACGCACAACGCACAACGCACAACGCACAACGCACAACGCACAACGCATAACGCATAACGCATAACGCATAACCCATAACGCATAACGCATAACGCATAACGCATAACGCATAACGCATAACGCATAACGCATAACGCATAACGCATAACGCATAACGCATAACGCATAACGCATAACGCATAACGCATAACGCATATGGCATAAGCATAACGCATAACGCATAACGCATAACGCATAACGCATAACGCATAACGCATAACGCGTAACGCGTAACGCATAACGCATAACGCATAACGCATAACGCGTAACGCGTAACGCGTAACGCGTAACACATAACGCATATCGCATAACGCATAACGCATAACGCATAACGCCTAACGCATAACGCATAACGCATAACGCATTACGCATAACGCCTAAAGCATAACGCATAACGCATAACGCATAACGCATAACGCATAACGCATAACGCATAACGCATAACGCATAACGCATAACGCATAACGCATAACGCATAACGCATAACGCATAACGCATAACGCATAACGCATAACGCATAACGCATTACGCTTAACGCATAACGCATAACGCATAACGCTTAACGCATAACGCATAACGCATAACGCAGAACGCACGACGCACAACGCACAACGCACAACGCACAACGCACAACGCACAACACACAACGCACAACGCACAACGCATAACGCATAACGCATAACGCATAACGCATAACGCATAACGCATAACGCATAACGCAAATAACGCATAACGCATAACGCATAACGCATAACGCATAACGCATAACGCATAACGCATAACCCATAACGCAAATAACGCTTAACGCATAACGCATAACGCATAACGCATAACGCATAACGCATAACGCATAACGCATAACGCATAACGCATAACGCATAACGCATAACGCATAACGCATAACGCATAACGCATAACGCATAACGCATAACGCATAACGCATAACGCATAACGCATGACGCACAACGCGTAACGCAAAACTCATAACGCATAACGCATAACGCATAACGCATAACGCATAACGCATAACGCATAACGCATAACGCATAACGCATAACGCATAACGCATAACGCATATGGCATAAGCATAACGCATAACGCATAACGCATAACGCATAACGCATAACGCATAACGCATAACGCATAACGCATAACGCATAACGCATAACGCATAACGCATAACGCATAACGCATAACGCATAACGCGTAACGCGTAACGCATAACGCATAACGCATAACGCATAACGCGTAACGCGTAACGCGTAACGCGTAACACATAACGCATATCGCATAACGCATAACGCATAACGCATAACGCCTAACGCATAACGCATAACGCATAACGCATTACGCATAACGCCTAAAGCATAACGCATAACGCATAACGCATAACGCATAACGCATAACGCATAACGCATAACGCATAACGCATAACGCATAACGCATAACGCATAACGCATATGGCATAAGCATAACGCATAACGCATAACGCATAACGCATAACGCATAACGCATAACGCATAACGCGTAACGCGTAACGCATAACGCATAACGCATAACGCATAACGCATAACGCATAACGCATAACGCATAACGCATGTCGCATGACGCACAACGCATAACGCATAACGCATAACGCATAACGCATAACGCATAACGCATAACGCATAACGCATTACGCATAACGCATAACGCATAACGCATAACGCATAAGGCATAAGCATAACGCATAATGCATAACGCATAACGCATAACGCAAAACGCGTAACGCATAAGGCATAAGCATAACGCATAATGCATAACGCATAACGCATAACGCATAACGCGTAACGCAAGACTCATAACGCATAACGCATAACGCATAACGCATATGGCATAACGCATAATGCAAAAGTCATAACGCATAACGCATAACGCATAACGCATAACGCATAACGCATAACGCATAACCCATAACGCATAACGCATAACGCGTAACGGAAAACTCATAACGCATAACGCATAACGCATAACGCATAACGCATAACGCATAACGCATGTCGCATGACGCACAACGCATAACGCATAACGCATAACGCATAACGCATAACGCATAACGCATAACGCATAACGCATAACGCATAACGCATAACGCATAACGCATAACGCATAACGCATAACGCATAACGCATAACGCATAACGCATAACGCATAACGCATAACGCATAACGCATAACGCATAACGCATAACGCATAACGCATAACGCATAACGCATAACGCATAACGCATAACGCATAACGCATAACGCATAACGCATAACGCATAACGCATAACGCACAACGCACAACGCACAACGCACAACGCACAACGCACAACGCACAACGCACAACGCACAACGCACAACGCACAACGCATAACGCATAACGCATAACGCATAACCCATAACGCATAACGCATAACGCATAACGCATAACGCATAACGCATAACGCATAACGCATAACGCATAACGCATAACGCATAACGCATAACGCATAACGCATAACGCATAACGCATAACGCATAACGCATAACGCATAACGCATAACGCATAACGCATAACGCATAACGCATAACGCATAACGCATAACGCATAACGCATAACGCATAACGCATAACGCATAACGCATAACGCATAACGCATAACGCATAACGCATAACGCATAACGCATAACGCGTAACGCGTAACGCATAACGCCTAACGCATAACGCATAACGCGTAACGCGTAACGCGTAACGCGTAACACATAACGCATATCGCATAACGCATAACGCATAACGCATAACGCCTAACGCATAACGCATAACGCATAACGCATTACGCATAACGCCTAAAGCATAACGCATAACGCATAACGCATAACGCATAACGCATAACGCATAACGCATAACGCATAACGCATAACGCATAACGCATAACGCATAACGCATATGGCATAAGCATAACGCATAACGCATAACGCATAACGCATAACGCATAACGCATAACGCATAACGCATAACGCATAACGCATAACGCATAACGCATAACGCGTAACGCGTAACGCATAACGCATAACGCATAACGCATAACGCATAACGCATAACGCATAACGCATGTCGCATGACGCACAACGCATAACGCATAACGCATAACGCATAACGCATAACGCATAACGCATAACGCATAACGCATAACGCATTACGCATAACGCATAACGCATAACGCATAACGCATAAGGCATAAGCATAACGCATAATGCATAACGCATAACGCATAACGCAAAACGCGTAACGCATAAGGCATAAGCATAACGCATAATGCATAACGCATAACGCATAACGCATAACGCGTAACGCAAGACTCATAACGCATAACGCATAACGCATAACGCATATGGCATAACGCATAATGCAAAAGTCATAACGCATAACGCATAACGCATAACGCATAACGCATAACGCATAACCCATAACGCATAACGCATAACGCGTAACGGAAAACTCATAACGCATAACGCATAAAGCATAACGCATAACGCATAACGCATAACGCATAACGCATAACGCATAACGTATAAACCATGAGGCATAACGCATAGCCCATAACGCATAACGCATAACGCATAACGCATAACGCATAACGCATAACGCATAACGCATAACGCATAACGCATAACGCATAACGCATAACGCATAACGCATAACGCATAACGCATAACGCATAACGCATAACGCATAACGCATAACGCATAACGCATAACGCATAACGCGTAACGCAAAACTCATAACGCATAACGCATAACGCATAACGCATAACGCATATGGCATAAGCATAACGCATAACGCATAACGCATAACGCATAACGCATAACGCATAACGCATAACGCATAACGCATAACGCATAACGCATAACGCATAACGCATAACGCATAACGCATAACGCATAACGCATAACGCATAACGCATAACGCATAACGCATAACGCATAACGCATAACGCATAACGCATAACGCATAACGCATAACGCATAACGCATAACGCATAACGCATAACGCATAACGCATAACGCATAACGCATAACGCATAACGCATAACGCATAACGCATAACGCATAACGCATAACGCATAACGCATAACGCATAACGCATAACGCATAACGCATAACGCATAACGCATAACGCATAACGCATAACGCATAACGCATAACGCATAACGCATAACGCATAACGCATAACGCATAACGCATAACGCACAACGCACAACGCACAACGCACAACGCACAACGCACAACGCACAACGCACAACGCACAACGCACAACGCACAACGCACAACGCACAACGCATAACGCATATCGCATAACGCATAACGCATAACGCATAACGCATAACGCATAACGCATAACGCATAACGCATAACGCATAACGCATAACGCATAACGCATAACGCATAACGCATAACGCATAACGCATAACGCATAACGCATAACGCATAACGCATGACGCACAACGCGTAACGCAAAACTCATAACGCATAACGCATAACGCATAACGCATAACGCATAACGCATAACGCATAACGCATAACGCATAACGCATAACGCATATGGCATAAGCATAACGCATAACGCATAACGCATAACGCATAACGCATAACGCATAACGCATAACGCATAACGCATAACGCATAACGCATATCGCATAACGCATAACGCATAACGCATAACGCATAACGCGTAACGCGTAACGCATAACGCATAACGCATAACGCATAACGCGTAACGCGTAACGCGTAACGCGTAACACATAACGCATATCGCATAACGCATAACGCATAACGCATAACGCCTAACGCATAACGCATAACGCATAACGCATTACGCATAACGCCTAAAGCATAACGCATAACGCATAACGCATAACGCATAACGCATAACGCATAACGCATAACGCATAACGCATAACGCATAACGCATAACGCATAACGCATAACGCATAACGCATAACGCATAACGCATAACGCATAACGCATAACGCATAACGCATAACGCATAACGCATAACGCATAACGCATAACGCATAACGCATAACGCATAACGCATAACGCATAACGCATAACGCATAACGCATAACGCATGTCGCATGACGCACAACGCATAACGCATAACGCATAAAGCATAACGCATAACGCATAACGCATTACGCATAACGCATAACGCATAACGCATAAGGCATAAGCATAACGCATAATGCATAACGCATAACGCATAACGCATAACGCATAACGCGTAACGCATAAGGCATAAGCATAACGCATAATGCATAACGCATAACGCATAACGCATAACGCGTAACGCAAGACTCATAACGCATAACGCATAACGCATATGGCATAACGCATAATGCAAAAGTCATAACGCATAACGCATAACGCATAACGCATAACGCATAACCCATAACGCATAACGCATAACGCGTAACGGAAAACTCATAACGCATAACGCATAACGCATAACGCATAACGCATAACGTATAAACCATGAGGCATAACGCATAGCCCATAACGCATAACGCATAACGCATAACGCATAACGCATAACGCATAACGCATAACGCATAACGCATAAGGCATAACGCATAACGCATAACGCATAACGCATAACGCATAACGCATAACGCATAACGCATAACGCATAATGCATAACGCATAACGCATAACGCATAAGGCATAAGCATAACGCATAACGCATAACGCATAACGCATAACGCATAATGCATAACGCATAACGCGTAACGCAAAACTCATAACGCATAACGCATAACGCATAACGCATAACGCATAACGCATAACGCATAACGCATAACGCATAACGCATAACGCATATGGCATAAGCATAACGCATAACGCATAACGCATAACGCATAACGCATAACGCATAACGCATAACGCATAACGCATAACGCATAACGCATAACGCATAACGCGTAACGCGTAACGCGTAACGCGTAACACATAACGCATATCGCATAACGCATAACGCATAACGCATAACGCCTAACGCATAACGCATAACGCATAACGCATTACGCATAACGCCTAAAGCATAACGCATAACGCATAACGCATAACGCATAACGCATAACGCATAACGCATAACGCATAACGCATAACGCATAACGCATAACGCATAACGCATAACGCATAACGCATAACGCATAACGCATAACGCATAACGCATAACGCATAACGCATAACGCATAACGCATAACGCATAACGCATAACGCATAACGCATAACGCATAACGCATAACGCATAACGCATAACGCATAACGCATAACGCATAACGCATAACGCATAACGCATAACGCATAACGCATAACGCATAACGCATAACGCATAACGCATAACGCATAACGCATAACGCATAACGCATAACGCATAACGCATAACGCATAACGCATAACGCATAACGCATAACGCATAACGTATAACGCATAACGCAGAACGCATAACGCATAACGCATAACGCATAGCCCATAACGCATAACGCATAACGCATAACGCATAACGCATAACGCATAACGCATAACGCATAACGCATAACGCATAACGCATAACGCATAACGCATAACGCATAACGCATAACGCATAACGCATAACGCATAACGCATAACGCATAACGCATAACGCATAACGCATAACGCATAACGCATAACGCATAACGCATAACGCATAACGCATAACGCATAACGCATAACGCATAACGCATAACGCATAACGCATAACGCATAACGCATAACGCATAACGCATAACGCATAACGCATAACGCATAACGCATAACGCATAACGCATAACGCATAACGCATAACGCATAACGCATAACGCATAACGCATAACGCATAACGCATAACGCATAACGCATAACGCATAACGCATAACGCATAACGCATAACGCATAACGCATAACGCATAACGCATAACGCATAACGCATAATGCATAACGCATAACGCATAACGCATAAGGCATAAGCATAACGCATAACGCATAACGCATAACGCATAACGCATAACGCATAACGCATAACGCGTAACGCAAAACTCATAACGCATAACGCATAACGCATAACGCATAACGCATAACGCATATGGCATAAGCATAACGCATAACGCATAACGCATAACGCATAACGCATAACGCATAACGCATAACGCATAACGCATAACGCATAACGCATAACGCATAACGCATAACGCATAACGCATAACGCATAACGCATAACGCATAACGCATAACGCATAACGCATAACGCATAACGCATAACGCATAACGCATAACGCATAACGCACAACGCACAACGCACAACGCACAACGCACAACGCACAACGCACAACGCACAACGCACAACGCACAACGCACAACGCACAACGCATAACGCATAACGCATAACGCATAACCCATAACGCATAACGCATAACGCATAACGCATAACGCATAACGCATAACGCATAACGCATAACGCATAACGCATAACGCATAACGCATAACGCATAACGCATAACGCATAACGCATAACGCATAACGCATAACGCATGACGCACAACGCGTAACGCAAAACTCATAACGCATAACGCATAACGCATAACGCATAACGCATAACGCATAACGCATAACGCATAACGCATAACGCATAACGCATAACGCATAACGCATAACGCATAACGCATAACGCATAACGCATAACGCATATGGCATAAGCATAACGCATAACGCATAACGCATAACGCATAACGCATAACGCATAACGCATAACGCATAACGCGTAACGCGTAACGCATAACGCATAACGCATAACGCATAACGCGTAACGCGTAACGCGTAACGCGTAACACATAACGCATATCGCATAACGCATAACGCATAACGCATAACGCCTAACGCATAACGCATAACGCATAACGCATTACGCATAACGCCTAAAGCATAACGCATAACGCATAACGCATAACGCATAACGCATAACGCATAACGCATAACGCATAACGCATAACGCATAACGCATAACGCATAACGCATAACGCATAACGCATAACGCATAACGCATAACGCATAACGCATAACGCATAACGCATAACGCATAACGCATAACGCATAACGCATAACGCATAACGCATAACGCATAACGCATAACGCATAACGCATAACGCATAACGCATAACGCATAACGCATAACGCATAACGCATAACGCATAACGCATAACGCATAACGCATAACGCATAACGCATAACGCATAACGCATAACGCATAACGCATAACGTATAACGCATAACGCAGAACGCATAACGCATAACGCATAACGCATAACGTATAAACCATGAGGCATAACGCATAGCCCATAACGCATAACGCATAACGCATAACGCATAACGCATAACGCATAACGCATAACGCATAACGCATAACGCATAACGCATAACGCATAACGCATAACGCATAACGCATAACGCATAACGCATAACGCATAACGCATAACGCATAACGCATGACGCACAACGCATAACGCATAACGCATAACGCATAACGCATAACGCATAACGCATAACGCATAACGCATTACGCATAACGCATAACGCATAACGCATAACGCATAACGCATAAGGCATAAGCATAACGCATAATGCATAACGCATAACGCATAACGCAAAACGCGTAACGCATAAGGCATAAGCATAACGCATAATGCATAACGCATAACGCATAACGCATAACGCGTAACGCAAGACTCATAACGCATAACGCATAACGCATAACGCATATGGCATAACGCATAATGCAAAAGTCATAACGCATAACGCATAACGCATAACGCATAACGCATAACGCATAACCCATAACGCATAACGCATAACGCGTAACGGAAAACTCATAACGCATAACGCATAAAGCATAACGCATAACGCATAACGCATAACGCATAACGCATAACGTATAAACCATGAGGCATAACGCATAGCCCATAACGCATAACGCATAACGCATAATGCATAACGCATAACGCATAACGCATAACGCATAACGCATAACGCATAACGCATAACGCATAACGCATAACGCATAACGCATAACGCATAACGCATAACGCGTAACGCAAAACTCATAACGCATAACGCATAACGCATAACGCATAACGCATATGGCATAAGCATAACGCATAACGCATAACGCATAACGCATAACGCATAACGCATAACGCATAACGCATAACGCATAACGCATAACGCATAACGCATAACGCATAACGCATAACGCATAACGCATAACGCATAACGCATAACGCATAACGCATAACGCATAACGCATAACGCATAATGCATAACGCATAACGCACAACGCACAACGCACAACGCACAACGCACAACGCACAACGCACAACGCACAACGCACAACGCACAACGCACAACGCATAACGCATATCGCATAACGCATAACGCATAACGCATAACGCATAACGCATAACGCATAACGCATAACGCATAACGCATAACGCATAACGCATAACGCACAACGCATAACGCATAACGCATAACGCATAACGCATAACGCATAACGCATAACGCATAACGCATAACGCATAACGCATAACGCATAACGCATAACGCATGACGCACAACGCGTAACGCAAAACTCATAACGCATAACGCATAACGCATAACGCATAACGCATAACGCATAACGCATAACGCATAACGCATAACGCATAACGCATATGGCATAAGCATAACGCATAACGCATAACGCATAACGCATAACGCATAACGCATAACGCATAACGCATATCGCATAACGCATAACGCATAACGCATAACGCATAACGCGTAACGCGTAACGCATAACGCATAACGCATAACGCATAACGCGTAACGCGTAACGCGTAACGCGTAACACATAACGCATATCGCATAACGCATAACGCATAACGCATAACGCCTAACGCATAACGCATAACGCATAACGCATTACGCATAACGCCTAAAGCATAACGCATAACGCATAACGCATAACGCATAACGCATAACGCATAACGCATAACGCATAACGCATAACGCATAACGCATAACGCATAACGCATAACGCATAACGCATAACGCATAACGCATAACGCATAACGCATAACGCATAACGCATAACGCATAACGCATAACGCATGTCGCATGACGCACAACGCATAACGCATAACGCATAACGCATAACGCATAACGCATAACGCATTACGCATAACGCATAACGCATAACGCATAAGGCATAAGCATAACGCATAATGCATAACGCATAACGCATAACGCATAACGCATAACGCGTAACGCATAAGGCATAAGCATAACGCATAATGCATAACGCATAACGCATAACGCATAACGCGTAACGCAAGACTCATAACGCATAACGCATAACGCATAACGCATATGGCATAACGCATAATGCAAAAGTCATAACGCATAACGCATAACGCATAACGCATAACCCATAACGCATAACGCATAACGCGTAACGGAAAACTCATAACGCATAACGCATAACGCATAACGCATAACGCATAACGTATAAACCATGAGGCATAACGCATAGCCCATAACGCATAACGCATAACGCATAACGCATAACGCATAACGCATAACGCATAACGCATAACGCATAAGGCATAACGCATAACGCATAACGCATAACGCATAACGCATAACGCATAACGCATAACGCATAACGCATAATGCATAACGCATAACGCATAACGCATAAGGCATAAGCATAACGCATAACGCATAACGCATAACGCATAACGCATAATGCATAACGCATAACGCGTAACGCAAAACTCATAACGCATAACGCATAACGCATAACGCATAACGCATAACGCATAACGCATAACGCATAACGCATAACGCATATGGCATAAGCATAACGCATAACGCATAACGCATAACGCATAACGCATAACGCATAACGCATAACGCATAACGCATAACGCATAACGCATAACGCGTAACGCGTAACGCGTAACGCGTAACACATAACGCATATCGCATAACGCATAACGCATAACGCATAACGCCTAACGCATAACGCATAACGCATAACGCATTACGCATAACGCCTAAAGCATAACGCATAACGCATAACGCATAACGCATAACGCATAACGCATAACGCATAACGCATAACGCATAACGCATAACGCATAACGCATAACGCATAACGCATAACGCATAACGCATAACGCATAACGCATAACGCATAACGCATAACGCATAACGCATAACGCATAACGCATAACGCATAACGCATAACGCATAACGCATAACGCATAACGCATAACGCATAACGCATAACGCATAACGCATAACGCATAACGCATAACGCATAACGCATAACGCATAACGCATAACGCATAACGCATAACGTATAACGCATAACGCAGAACGCATAACGCATAACGCATAACGCATAACGTATAAACCATGAGGCATAACGCATAGCCCATAACGCATAACGCATAACGCATAACGCATAACGCATAACGCATAACGCATAACGCATAACGCATAACGCATAACGCATAACGCATAACGCATAACGCATAACGCATAACGCATAACGCATAACGCATAACGCATAACGCATAACGCATAACGCATAACGCATAACGCATAACGCATAACGCATAACGCATAACGCATAACGCATAACGCATAACGCATAACGCATAACGCATAACGCATAACGCATAACGCATAACGCATAACGCATAACGCATAACGCATAACGCATAACGCATAACGCGTAACGCAAGACTCATAACGCATAACGCATAACGCATAACGCATATGGCATAACGCATAATGCAAAAGTCATAACGCATAACGCATAACGCATAACGCATAACGCATAACCCATAACGCATAACGCATAACGCGTAACGGAAAACTCATAACGCATAACGCATAAAGCATAACGCATAACGCATAACGCATAACGCATAACGCATAACGTATAAACCATGAGGCATAACGCATAGCCCATAACGCATAACGCATAACGCATAACGCATAACGCATAACGCATAACGCATAACGCATAACGCATAACGCATAACGCATAACGCATAACGCATAACGCATAACGCATAACGCATAACGCATAACGCATAACGCATAACGCGTAACGCAAAACTCATAACGCATAACGCATAACGCATAACGCATGACGCACAACGCATAACGCATAACGCATAACGCATAACGCATAACGCATAACGCATAACGCATAACGCATTACGCATAACGCATAACGCATAACGCATAACGCATAACGCATAACGCATAACGCATAACGCATAACGCATAACGCATAACGCATAACGCATAACGCATAACGCATAACGCATAACGCATAACGCATAACGCATAACGCATAACGCATAACGCATAACGCATAACGCATAACGCATAACGCATAACGCATAACGCACAACGCACAACGCACAACGCACAACGCACAACGCACAACGCACAACGCACAACGCACAACGCACAACGCACAACGCATAACGCATATCGCATAACGCATAACGCATAACGCATAACGCATAACGCATAACGCATAACGCATAACGCATAACGCATAACGCATAACGCATAACGCACAACGCATAACGCATAACGCATAACGCATAACGCATAACGCATAACGCATAACGCATAACGCATAACGCATAACGCATAACGCATAACGCATAACGCATGACGCACAACGCGTAACGCAAAACTCATAACGCATAACGCATAACGCATAACGCATAACGCATAACGCATAACGCATAACGCATAACGCATAACGCATATGGCATAAGCATAACGCATAACGCATAACGCATAACGCATAACGCATAACGCATAACGCATAACGCATATCGCATAACGCATAACGCATAACGCATAACGCATAACGCGTAACGCGTAACGCATAACGCATAACGCATAACGCATAACGCGTAACGCGTAACGCGTAACGCGTAACACATAACGCATATCGCATAACGCATAACGCATAACGCATAACGCCTAACGCATAACGCATAACGCATAACGCATAACGCATAACGCCTAAAGCATAACGCATAACGCATAACGCATAACGCATAACGCATAACGCATAACGCATAACGCATAACGCATAACGCATAACGCATAACGCATAACGCATAACGCATAACGCATAACGCATAACGCATAACGCATAACGCATAACGCATAACGCATAACGCATAACGCATAACGCATAACGCATAACGCATAACGCATGTCGCATGACGCACAACGCATAACGCATAACGCATAACGCATAACGCATAACGCATAACGCATTACGCATAACGCATAACGCATAACGCATAAGGCATAAGCATAACGCATAATGCATAACGCATAACGCATAACGCATAACGCATAACGCGTAACGCATAAGGCATAAGCATAACGCATAATGCATAACGCATAACGCATAACGCATAACGCGTAACGCAAGACTCATAACGCATAACGCATAACGCATAACGCATATGGCATAACGCATAATGCAAAAGTCATAACGCATAACGCATAACGCATAACGCATAACGCATAACCCATAACGCATAACGCATAACGCGTAACGGAAAACTCATAACGCATAACGCATAACGCATAACGCATAACGCATAACGTATAAACCATGAGGCATAACGCATAGCCCATAACGCATAACGCATAACGCATAACGCATAACGCATAACGCATAACGCATAACGCATAACGCATAACGCATAACGCATAAGGCATAACGCATAACGCATAACGCATAACGCATAACGCATAACGCATAACGCATAACGCATAACGCATAATGCATAACGCATAACGCATAACGCATAAGGCATAAGCATAACGCATAACGCATAACGCATAACGCATAACGCATAATGCATAACGCATAACGCGTAACGCAAAACTCATAACGCATAACGCATAACGCATAACGCATAACGCATAACGCATAACGCATAACGCATAACGCATAACGCATAACGCATAACGCATATGGCATAAGCATAACGCATAACGCATAACGCATAACGCATAACGCATAACGCATAACGCATAACGCATAACGCATAACGCATAACGCATAACGCGTAACGCGTAACGCGTAACGCGTAACACATAACGCATATCGCATAACGCATAACGCATAACGCATAACGCCTAACGCATAACGCATAACGCATAACGCATTACGCATAACGCCTAAAGCATAACGCATAACGCATAACGCATAACGCATAACGCATAACGCATAACGCATAACGCATAACGCATAACGCATAACGCATAACGCATAACGCATAACGCATAACGCATAACGCATAACGCATAACGCATAACGCATAACGCATAACGCATAACGCATAACGCATAACGCATAACGCATAACGCATAACGCATAACGCATAACGCATAACGCATAACGCATAACGCATAACGCATAACGCATAACGCATAACGCATAACGCATAACGCATAACGCATAACGCATAACGCATAACGCATAACGCATAACGCATAACGTATAACGCATAACGCAGAACGCATAACGCATAACGCATAACGCATAACGTATAAACCATGAGGCATAACGCATAGCCCATAACGCATAACGCATAACGCATAACGCATAACGCATAACGCATAACGCATAACGCATAACGCATAACGCATAACGCATAACGCATAACGCATAACGCATAACGCATAACGCATAACGCATAACGCATAACGCATAACGCATAACGCATAACGCATAACGCATAACGCATAACGCATAACGCATAACGCATAACGCATAACGCATAACGCATAACGCATAACGCATAACGCATAACGCATAACGCATAACGCATAACGCATAACGCATAACGCATAACGCATAACGCATAACGCATAACGCATAACGCATAACGCATAACGCATAACGCATAACGCATAACGCATAACGCATAACGTATAAACCATGAGGCATAACGCATAGCCCATAACGCATAACGCATAACGCATAACGCATAACGCATAACGCATAACGCATAACGCATAACGCATAACGCATAACGCATAACGCATAACGCATAACGCATAACGCATAACGCATAACGCATAACGCATAACGCATAACGCATAACGCATAACGCATAACGCATGACGCACAACGCATAACGCATAACGCATAACGCATAACGCATAACGCATAACGCATAACGCATAACGCATTACGCATAACGCATAACGCATAACGCATAACGCATAAGGCATAAGCATAACGCATAATGCATAACGCATAACGCATAACGCAAAACGCGTAACGCATAAGGCATAAGCATAACGCATAATGCATAACGCATAACGCATAACGCATAACGCGTAACGCAAGACTCATAACGCATAACGCATAACGCATAACGCATATGGCATAACGCATAATGCAAAAGTCATAACGCATAACGCATAACGCATAACGCATAACGCATAACGCATAACCCATAACGCATAACGCATAACGCGTAACGGAAAACTCATAACGCATAACGCATAAAGCATAACGCATAACGCATAACGCATAACGTATAAACCATGAGGCATAACGCATAGCCCATAACGCATAACGCATAACGCATAACGCATAACGCATAACGCATAACGCATAACGCATAACGCATAACGCATAACGCATAACGCATAACGCATAACGCATAACGCATAACGCATAACGCATAACGCATAACGCATAACGCATAACGCATAACGCGTAACGCAAAACTCATAACGCATAACGCATAACGCATAACGCATAACGCATATGGCATAAGCATAACGCATAACGCATAACGCATAACGCATAACGCATAACGCATAACGCATAACGCATAACGCATAACGCATAACGCATAACGCATAACGCATAACGCATAACGCATAACGCATAACGCATAACGCATAACGCATAACGCATAACGCATAACGCATAACGCATAACGCATAACGCATAACGCATAACGCATAACGCATAACGCATAACGCATAACGCATAACGCATAACGCATAACGCACAACGCACAACGCACAACGCACAACGCACAACGCACAACGCACAACGCACAACGCACAACGCACAACGCACAACGCACAACGCATAACGCATATCGCATAACGCATAACGCATAACGCATAACGCATAACGCATAACGCATAACGCATAACGCATAACGCATAACGCATAACGCACAACGCATAACGCATAACGCATAACGCATAACGCATAACGCATAACGCATAACGCATAACGCATAACGCATAACGCATAACGCATGACGCACAACGCGTAACGCAAAACTCATAACGCATAACGCATAACGCATAACGCATAACGCATAACGCATAACGCATAACGCATAACGCATAACGCATATGGCATAAGCATAACGCATAACGCATAACGCATAACGCATAACGCATAACGCATAACGCATAACGCATATCGCATAACGCATAACGCATAACGCATAACGCATAACGCGTAACGCGTAACGCATAACGCATAACGCATAACGCATAACGCGTAACGCGTAACGCGTAACGCGTAACACATAACGCATATCGCATAACGCATAACGCATAACGCATAACGCCTAACGCATAACGCATAACGCATAACGCATTACGCATAACGCCTAAAGCATAACGCATAACGCATAACGCATAACGCATAACGCATAACGCATAACGCATAACGCATAACGCATAACGCATAACGCATAACGCATAACGCATAACGCATAACGCATAACGCATAACGCATAACGCATAACGCATAACGCATAACGCATAACGCATAACGCATAACGCATGTCGCATGACGCACAACGCATAACGCATAACGCATAACGCATAACGCATAACGCATAACGCATTACGCATAACGCATAACGCATAACGCATAAGGCATAAGCATAACGCATAATGCATAACGCATAACGCATAACGCATAACGCGTAACGCATAAGGCATAAGCATAACGCATAATGCATAACGCATAACGCATAACGCATAACGCGTAACGCAAGACTCATAACGCATAACGCATAACGCATAACGCATATGGCATAACGCATAATGCAAAAGTCATAACGCATAACGCATAACGCATAACGCATAACGCATAACCCATAACGCATAACGCATAACGCGTAACGGAAAACTCATAACGCATAACGCATAAGGCATAACGCATAACGCATAACGTATAAACCATGAGGCATAACGCATAGCCCATAACGCATAACGCATAACGCATAACGCATAACGCATAACGCATAACGCATAACGCATAACGCATAAGGCATAACGCATAACGCATAACGCATAACGCATAACGCATAACGCATAACGCATAACGCATAACGCATAATGCATAACGCATAACGCATAACGCATAAGGCATAAGCATAACGCATAACGCATAACGCATAACGCATAACGCATAATGCATAACGCATAACGCGTAACGCAAAACTCATAACGCATAACGCATAACGCATAACGCATAACGCATAACGCATAACGCATAACGCATAACGCATAACGCATATGGCATAAGCATAACGCATAACGCATAACGCATAACGCATAACGCATAACGCATAACGCATAACGCATAACGCATAACGCATAACGCATAACGCGTAACGCGTAACGCGTAACGCGTAACACATAACGCATATCGCATAACGCATAACGCATAACGCATAACGCCCAACGCATAACGCATAACGCATAACGCATTACGCATAACGCCTAAAGCATAACGCATAACGCATAACGCATAACGCATAACGCATAACGCATAACGCATAACGCATAACGCATAACGCATAACGCATAACGCATAACGCATAACGCATAACGCATAACGCATAACGCATAACGCATAACGCATAACGCATAACGCATAACGCATAACGCATAACGCATAACGCATAACGCATAACGCATAACGCATAACGCATAACGCATAACGCATAACGCATAACGCATAACGCATAACGCATAACGCATAACGCATAACGCATAACGCATAACGCATAACGCATAACGCATAACGCATAACGCATAACGCATAACGCATAACGCATAACGCATAACGCATAACGCATAACGCATAACGCATAACGCATAACGCATAACGCATAACGCATAACGCATAACGCATAACGCATAACGCATAACGCATAACGCATAACGCATAACGCATAACGCATAACGCATAACGCATAACGCATAACGCATAACGCATAACGCATAACGCATAACGCATAACGCATAACGCATAACGCATAACGCATAACGCATAACGCATAACGCATAACGCATAACGCATAACGCATAACGCATAACGCATAACGCATAACGCATAACGCATAACGCATAACGCATAACGCATAATGCATAACGCATAACGCATAACGCATAAGGCATAAGCATAACGCATAACGCATAACGCATAACGCATAACGCATAACGCATAACGCATAACGCATAACGCATAACGCATAACGCGTAACGCAAAACTCATAACGCATAACGCATAACGCATAACGCATAACGCATAACGCATATGGCATAAGCATAACGCATAACGCATAACGCATAACGCATAACGCATAACGCATAACGCATAACGCATAACGCATAACGCATAACGCATAACGCATAACGCATAACGCATAACGCATAACGCATAACGCATAACGCATAACGCATAACGCATAACGCATAACGCATAACGCATAACGCACAACGCACAACGCACAACGCACAACGCACAACGCACAACGCACAACGCACAACGCACAACGCACAACGCACAACGCATAACGCATAACGCATAACGCATAACCCATAACGCATAACGCATAACGCATAACGCATAACGCATAACGCATAACGCATAACGCATAACGCATAACGCATAACGCATAACGCATAACGCATAACGCATAACGCATAACGCATAACGCATAACGCATAACGCATGACGCACAACGCGTAACGCAAAACTCATAACGCATAACGCATAACGCATAACGCATAACGCATAACGCATAACGCATAACGCATAACGCATAACGCATAACGCATAACGCATAACGCATAACGCATAACGCATAACGCATAACGCATAACGCATAACGCATATGGCATAAGCATAACGCATAACGCATAACGCATAACGCATAACGCATAACGCATAACGCATAACGCATAACGCGTAACGCGTAACGCATAACGCATAACGCATAACGCATAACGCGTAACGCGTAACGCGTAACGCGTAACACATAACGCATATCGCATAACGCATAACGCATAACGCATAACGCCTAACGCATAACGCATAACGCATAACGCATTACGCATAACGCCTAAAGCATAACGCATAACGCATAACGCATAACGCATAACGCATAACGCATAACGCATAACGCATAACGCATAACGCATAACGCATAACGCATAACGCATAACACATAACGCATAACGCATAACGCATTACGCTTAACGCATAACGCATAACGCATAACGCTTAACGCATAACGCATAACGCATAACGTATAACGCATAACGCAGAACGCATAACGCATAACGCATAACGCATAACGTATAAACCATGAGGCATAACGCATAGCCCATAACGCATAACGCATAACGCATAACGCATAACGCATAACGCATAACGCATAACGCATAACGCATAACGCATAACGCATAACGCATAACGCATAACGCATAACGCATAACGCATAACGCATAACGCATAACGCATAACGCATAACGCATAACGCATAACGCATAACGCATAACGCATAACGCATAACGCATAACGCATAACGCATAACGCATAACGCATAACGCATAACGCATAACGCATAACGCATAACGCATAACGCATAACGCATAACGCATAACGCATAACGCATGACGCACAACGCGTAACGCAAAACTCATAACGCATAACGCATAACGCATAACGCATAACGCATAACGCATAACGCATAACGCATAACGCATAACGCATAACGCATAACGCATATGGCATAAGCATAACGCATAACGCATAACGCATAACGCATAACGCATAACGCATAACGCATAACGCATAACGCATAACGCATAACGCATAACGCATAACGCATAACGCATAACGCGTAACGCGTAACGCATAACGCCTAAAGCATAACGCATAACGCATAACGCATAACGCATAACGCATAACGCATAACGCATAACGCATAACGCATAACGCATAACGCATAACGCATAACGCATAACGCATATGGCATAAGCATAACGCATAACGCATAACGCATAACGCATAACGCATAACGCATAACGCATAACGCATAACGCATAACGCATAACGCATAACGCGTAACGCGTAACGCATAACGCATAACGCATAACGCATAACGCATAACGCATAACGCATAACGCATAACGCATAACGCATAACGCATAACGCATAACGCATAACGCATAACGCATAACGCATAACGCATAACGCATTACGCATAACGCCTAAAGCATAACGCATAACGCATAACGCATAACGCATAACGCATAACGCATAACGCATAACGCATAACGCATAACGCATAACGCATAACGCATAACGCATAACGCATATGGCATAAGCATAACGCATAACGCATAACGCATAACGCATAACGCATAACGCATAACGCATAACGCATAACGCATAACGCATAACGCATAACGCGTAACGCGTAACGCATAACGCATAACGCATAACGCATAACGCATAACGCATAACGCATAACGCATAACGCATGTCGCATGACGCACAACGCATAACGCATAACGCATAACGCATAACGCATAACGCATAACGCATAACGCATAACGCATAACGCATAACGCATTACGCATAACGCATAACGCATAACGCATAACGCATAAGGCATAAGCATAACGCATAATGCATAACGCATAACGCATAACGCAAAACGCGTAACGCATAAGGCATAAGCATAACGCATAATGCATAGCGCATAACGCATAACGCATAACGCGTAACGCAAGACTCATAACGCATAACGCATAACGCATAACGCATATGGCATAACGCATAATGCAAAAGTCATAACGCATAACGCATAACGCATAACGCATAACGCATAACGCATAACGCATAACCCATAACGCATAACGCATAACGCGTAACGGAAAACTCATAACGCATAACGCATAAAGCATAACGCATAACGCATAACGCATAACGCATAACGCATAACGTATAAACCATGAGGCATAACGCATAGCCCATAACGCATAACGCATAACGCATAACGCATAACGCATAACGCATAACGCATAACGCATAACGCATAACGCATAACGCATAACGCATAACGCATAACGCATAACGCATAACGCATAACGCATAACGCATAACGCATAACGCATAACGCATAACGCATAACGCATAACGCATAACGCGTAACGCAAAACTCATAACGCATAACGCATAACGCATAACGCATAACGCATATGGCATAAGCATAACGCATAACGCATAACGCATAACGCATAACGCATAACGCATAACGCATAACGCATAACGCATAACGCATAACGCATAACGCATAACGCATAACGCATAACGCATAACGCATAACGCATAACGCATAACGCATAACGCATAACGCATAACGCATAACGCATAACGCACAACGCATAACGCACAACGCACAACGCACAACGCACAACGCACAACGCACAACGCACAACGCATAACGCATATCGCATAACGCATAACGCATAACGCATATGGCATAAGCATAACGCATAACGCATAACGCATAACGCATAACGCATAACGCATAACGCATAACGCATAACGCATAACGCATAACGCATAACGCATAACGCATAACGCATAACGCATAACGCATAACGCATAACGCATAACGCATAACGCATAACGCATAACGCATAACGCATAACGCATAACGCATAACGCATAACGCATAACGCATAACGCATAACGCATAACGCATAACGCATAACGCATAACGCATAACGCATAACGCATGTCGCATGACGCACAACGCATAACGCATAACGCATAACGCATAACGCATAACGCATAACGCATAACGCATAACGCATAACGCATAACGCATAACGCATAACGCATAACGCATAACGCATAACGCATAACGCATAACGCATAACGCATAACGCATAACGCATAACGCATAACGCATAACGCATAACGCATAACGCATAACGCATAACGCATAACGCATAACGCATAACGCATAACGCATAACGCATAACGCATAACGCATAACGCATAACGCATAACGCATAACGCATAACGCATAACGCATAACGCATAACGCATAACGCATAACGCATAACGCATAACGCATAACGCATAACGCATAACGCACAACAACGCACAACGCACAACGCACAACGCACAACGCATAACGCATAACGCATAACGCATAACCCATAACGCATAACGCATAACGCATAACGCATAACGCATAACGCATAACGCATAACGCATAACGCATAACGCATAACGCATAACGCATAACGCATAACGCATAACGCATAACGCATAACGCATATGGCATAAGCATAACGCATAACGCATAACGCATAACGCATAACGCATAACGCATAACGCATAACGCGTAACGCGTAACGCATAACGCATAACGCATAACGCATAACGCGTAACGCGTAACGCGTAACGCGTAACACATAACGCATATCGCATAACGCATAACGCATAACGCATAACGCCTAACGCATAACGCATAACGCATAACGCATTACGCATAACGCCTAAAGCATAACGCATAACGCATAACGCATAACGCATAACGCATAACGCATAACGCATAACGCATAACGCATAACGCATAACGCATAACGCATAACGCATAACGCATAACGCATTACGCTTAACGCATAACGCATAACGCATAACGCTTAACGCATAACGCATAACGCATAACGCAGAACGCACGACGCACAACGCACAACGCACAACGCATAACGCATAACGCATAACGCATAACGCATAACGCATAACGCATAACGCAAATAACGCATAACGCATAACGCATAACGCATAACGCATAACGCATAACGCATAACGCATAACGCATAACCCATAACGCAAATAACGCTTAACGCATAACGCATAACGCATAACGCATAACGCATAACGCATAACGCATAACGCATAACGCATAACGCATAACGCATAACGCATAACGCATAACGCATAACGCATAACGCATAACGCATAACGCATAACGCATAACGCATAACGCATAACGCATAACGCATGACGCACAACGCGTAACGCAAAACTCATAACGCATAACGCATAACGCATAACGCATAACGCATAACGCATAACGCATAACGCATAACGCATAACGCATAACGCATAACGCATAACGCATAACGCATAACGCATAACGCATAACGCATAACGCATAACGCATAACGCATAACGCATAACGCATAACGCATAACGCATACGAAACGCATAACGCATAACGCATAACGCATACGCATAACGCATAACGCATAACGCATAACGCATAACGCATAACGCATAACGCATAACGCATAACGCATAACGCGTAACGCGTAACGCATAACGCATAACGCATAACGCATAACGCGTAACGCGTAACGCGTAACGCGTAACACATAACGCATATCGCATAACGCATAACGCATAACGCATAACGCCTAACGCATAACGCATAACGCATAACGCATTACGCATAACGCCTAAAGCATAACGCATAACGCATAACGCATAACGCATAACGCATAACGCATAACGCATAACGCATAACGCATAACGCATAACGCATAACGCATAACGCATAACGCATATGGCATAAGCATAACGCATAACGCATAACGCATAACGCATAACGCATAACGCATAACGCATAACGCATAACGCATAACGCATAACGCATAACGCGTAACGCGTAACGCATAACGCATAACGCATAACGCATAACGCATAACGCATAACGCATAACGCATAACGCATGTCGCATGACGCACAACGCATAACGCATAACGCATAACGCATAACGCATAACGCATAACGCATAACGCATAACGCATTACGCATAACGCATAACGCATAACGCATAACGCATAAGGCATAAGCATAACGCATAATGCATAACGCATAACGCATAACGCAAAACGCGTAACGCATAAGGCATAAGCATAACGCATAATGCATAACGCATAACGCATAACGCATAACGCGTAACGCAAGACTCATAACGCATAACGCATAACGCATAACGCATATGGCATAACGCATAATGCAAAAGTCATAACGCATAACGCATAACGCATAACGCATAACGCATAACGCATAACGCATAACCCATAACGCATAACGCATAACGCGTAACGGAAAACTCATAACGCATAACGCATAAAGCATAACGCATAACGCATAACGCATAACGCATAACGCATAACGTATAAACCATGAGGCATAACGCATAGCCCATAACGCATAACGCATAACGCATAACGCATAACGCATAACGCATAACGCATAACGCATAACGCATAACGCATAACGCATAACGCATAACGCATAACGCATAACGCATAACGCATAACGCATAACGCATAACGCATAACGCATAACGCATAACGCGTAACGCAAAACTCATAACGCATAACGCATAACGCATAACGCATAACGCATATGGCATAAGCATAACGCATAACGCATAACGCATAACGCATAACGCATAACGCATAACGCATAACGCATAACGCATAACGCATAACGCATAACGCATAACGCATAACGCATAACGCATAACGCATAACGCATAACGCATAACGCATAACGCATAACGCATAACGCATAACGCATAACGCATAACGCATAACGCATAACGCATAACGCATAACGCATAACGCATAACGCATAACGCATAACGCATAACGCATAACGCATAACGCATAACGCATAACGCATAACGCATAACGCATAACGCATAACGCATAACGCATAACGCATAACGCATAACGCATAACGCATAACGCATAACGCATAACGCATAACGCATAACGCATAACGCATAACGCATAACGCATAACGCATAACGCACAACGCACAACGCACAACGCACAACGCACAACGCACAACGCACAACGCACAACGCACAACGCACAACGCACAACGCATAACGCATATCGCATAACGCATAACGCATAACGCATATGGCATAAGCATAACGCATAACGCATAACGCATAACGCATAACGCATAACGCATAACGCATAACGCATAACGCATAACGCATAACGCATAACGCATAACGCATAACGCATAACGCATAACGCATAACGCATAACGCATAACGCATAACGCATAACGCATAACGCATAACGCATAACGCATAACGCATAACGCATAACGCATAACGCATAACGCATAACGCATAACGCATAACGCATAACGCATAACGCATAACGCATAACGCATAACGCATAACGCATAACGCATAACGCATAACGCATAACGCATGTCGCATGACGCACAACGCATAACGCATAACGCATAACGCATAACGCATAACGCATAACGCATAACGCATAACGCATAACGCATAACGCATAACGCATAACGCATAACGCATAACGCATAACGCATAACGCATAACGCATAACGCATAACGCATAACGCATAACGCATAACGCATAACGCATAACGCATAACGCATAACGCATAACGCATAACGCATAACGCATAACGCATAACGCATAACGCATAACGCATAACGCATAACGCATAACGCATAACGCATAACGCATAACGCATAACGCATAACGCATAACGCATAACGCATAACGCATAACGCATAACGCACAACGCACAACGCACAACGCACAACGCACAACGCACAACGCACAACGCACAACGCACAACGCACAACGCACAACGCATAACGCATAACGCATAACGCATAACCCATAACGCATAACGCATAACGCATAACGCATAACGCATAACGCATAACGCATAACGCATAACGCATAACGCATAACGCATAACGCATAACGCATAACGCATAACGCATAACGCATGACGCACAACGCGTAACGCAAAACTCATAACGCATAACGCATAACGCATAACGCATAACGCATAACGCATAACGCATAACGCATAACGCATAACGCATAACGCATAACGCATAACGCATAATGCATAACGCATAACGCATATGGCATAAGCATAACGCATAACGCATAACGCATAACGCATAACGCATAACGCATAACGCATAACGCATAACGCGTAACGCGTAACGCGTAACGCATAACGCATAACGCATAACGCATAACGCGTAACGCGTAACGCGTAACGCGTAACACATAACGCATATCGCATAACGCATAACGCATAACGCATAACGCCTAACGCATAACGCATAACGCATAACGCATTACGCATAACGCCTAAAGCATAACGCATAACGCTTAACGCATAACGCATAACGCATAACGCATAACGCATAACGCATAACGCATAACGCATAACGCATAACGCATAACGCATAACGCATAACGCATAACGCATTACGCTTAACGCATAACGCATAACGCATAACGCTTAACGCATAACGCATAACGCATAACGCAGAACGCACGACGCACAACGCACAACGCACAACGCACAACGCACAACGCACAACACACAACGCACAACGCACAACGCATAACGCATAACGCATAACGCATAACGCATAACGCATAACGCATAACGCATAACGCATAACGCATAACGCAAATAACGCATAACGCATAACGCATAACGCATAACGCATAACGCATAACGCATAACGCATAACGCATAACGCATAACCCATAACGCAAATAACGCTTAACGCATAACGCATAACGCATAACGCATAACGCATAACGCATAACGCATAACGCATAACGCATAACGCATAACGCATAACGCATAACGCATAACGCATAACGCATAACGCATAACGCATAACGCATAACGCATAACGCATGACGCACAACGCGTAACGCAAAACTCATAACGCATAACGCATAACGCATAACGCATAACGCATAACGCATAACGCATAACGCATAACGCATAACGCATAACGCATAACGCATATGGCATAAGCATAACGCATAACGCATAACGCATAACGCATAACGCATAACGCATAACGCATAACGCATAACGCATAACGCATAACGCATAACGCATAACGCATAACGCATAACGCGTAACGCGTAACGCGTAACGCATAACGCATAACGCATAACGCATAACGCGTAACGCGTAACGCGTAACGCGTAACACATAACGCATATCGCATAACGCATAACGCATAACGCATAACGCCTAACGCATAACGCATAACGCATAACGCATTACGCATAACGCCTAAAGCATAACGCATAACGCATAACGCATAACGCATAACGCATAACGCATAACGCATAACGCATAACGCATAACGCATAACGCATAACGCATAACGCATATGGCATAAGCATAACGCATAACGCATAACGCATAACGCATAACGCATAACGCATAACGCATAACGCATAACGCATAACGCATAACGCATAACGCGTAACGCGTAACGCATAACGCATAACGCATAACGCATAACGCATAACGCATAACGCATAACGCATAACGCATGTCGCATGACGCACAACGCATAACGCATAACGCATAACGCATAACGCATAACGCATAACGCATAACGCATAACGCATAACGCATAACGCATTACGCATAACGCATAACGCATAACGCATAACGCATAAGGCATAAGCATAACGCATAATGCATAACGCATAACGCATAACGCAAAACGCGTAACGCATAAGGCATAAGCATAACGCATAATGCATAACGCATAACGCATAACGCATAACGCATAACGCGTAACGCAAGACTCATAACGCATAACGCATAACGCATAACGCATATGGCATAACGCATAATGCAAAAGTCATAACGCATAACGCATAACGCATAACGCATAACGCATAACGCATAACCCATAACGCATAACGCATAACGCGTAACGGAAAACTCATAACGCATAACGCATAAAGCATAACGCATAACGCATAACGCATAACGCATAACGCATAACGCATAACGCATAACGTATAAACCATGAGGCATAACGCATAGCCCATAACGCATAACGCATAACGCATAACGCATAACGCATAACGCATAACGCATAACGCATAACGCATAACGCATAACGCATAACGCATAACGCATAACGCATAACGCATAACGCATAACGCATAACGCATAACGCATAACGCATAACGCATAACGCATAACGCGTAACGCAAAACTCATAACGCATAACGCATAACGCATAACGCATAACGCATATGGCATAAGCATAACGCATAACGCATAACGCATAACGCATAACGCATAACGCATAACGCATAACGCATAACGCATAACGCATAACGCATAACGCATAACGCATAACGCATAACGCATAACGCATAACGCATAACGCATAACGCATAACGCATAACGCATAACGCATAACGCATAACGCATAACGCATAACGCATAACGCATAACGCATAACGCATAACGCATAACGCATAACGCATAACGCATAACGCATAACGCATAACGCATAACGCATAACGCATAACGCATAACGCATAACGCATAACGCATAACGCATAACGCATAACGCATAACGCATAACGCATAACGCATAACGCATAACGCATAACGCATAACGCATAACGCATAACGCATAACGCATAACGCATAACGCATAACGCATAACGCATAACGCATAACGCATAACGCATAACGCATAACGCATAACGCATAACGCATAACGCACAACGCACAACGCACAACGCACAACGCACAACGCACAACGCACAACGCACAACGCACAACGCACAACGCACAACGCACAACGCATAACGCATATCGCATAACGCATAACGCATAACGCATAACGCATAACGCATAACGCATAACGCATAACGCATAACGCATAACGCATAACGCATAACGCATAACGCATAACGCATAACGCATAACGCATAACGCATAACGCATAACGCATAACGCATGACGCACAACGCGTAACGCAAAACTCATAACGCATAACGCATAACGCATAACGCATAACGCATAACGCATAACGCATAACGCATAACGCATAACGCATAACGCATAACGCATAACGCATATGGCATAAGCATAACGCATAACGCATAACGCATAACGCATAACGCATAACGCATAACGCATAACGCATAACGCATAACGCATATCGCATAACGCATAACGCATAACGCATAACGCATAACGCGTAACGCGTAACGCATAACGCATAACGCATAACGCATAACGCGTAACGCGTAACGCGTAACGCGTAACACATAACGCATATCGCATAACGCATAACGCATAACGCATAACGCCTAACGCATAACGCATAACGCATAACGCATTACGCATAACGCCTAAAGCATAACGCATAACGCATAACGCATAACGCATAACGCATAACGCATAACGCATAACGCATAACGCATAACGCATAACGCATAACGCATAACGCATAACGCATAACGCATAACGCATAACGCATAACGCATAACGCATAACGCATAACGCATAACGCATAACGCATAACGCATAACGCATAACGCATAACGCATAACGCATAACGCATAACGCATGTCGCATGACGCACAACGCATAACGCATAACGCATAAAGCATAACGCATAACGCATAACGCATTACGCATAACGCATAACGCATAACGCATAAGGCATAAGCATAACGCATAATGCATAACGCATAACGCATAACGCATAACGCATAACGCGTAACGCATAAGGCATAAGCATAACGCATAATGCATAACGCATAACGCATAACGCATAACGCGTAACGCAAGACTCATAACGCATAACGCATAACGCATAACGCATATGGCATAACGCATAATGCAAAAGTCATAACGCATAACGCATAACGCATAACGCATAACGCATAACCCATAACGCATAACGCATAACGCGTAACGGAAAACTCATAACGCATAACGCATAACGCATAACGCATAACGCATAACGTATAAACCATGAGGCATAACGCATAGCCCATAACGCATAACGCATAACGCATAACGCATAACGCATAACGCATAACGCATAACGCATAACGCATAACGCATAAGGCATAACGCATAACGCATAACGCATAACGCATAACGCATAACGCATAACGCATAACGCATAACGCATAATGCATAACGCATAACGCATAACGCATAAGGCATAAGCATAACGCATAACGCATAACGCATAACGCATAACGCATAACGCATAATGCATAACGCATAACGCGTAACGCAAAACTCATAACGCATAACGCATAACGCATAACGCATAACGCATAACGCATAACGCATAACGCATAACGCATAACGCATATGGCATAAGCATAACGCATAACGCATAACGCATAACGCATAACGCATAACGCATAACGCATAACGCATAACGCATAACGCATAACGCATAACGCATAACGCATAACGCGTAACGCGTAACGCGTAACGCGTAACACATAACGCATATCGCATAACGCATAACGCATAACGCATAACGCCTAACGCATAACGCATAACGCATAACGCATTACGCATAACGCCTAAAGCATAACGCATAACGCATAACGCATAACGCATAACGCATAACGCATAACGCATAACGCATAACGCATAACGCATAACGCATAACGCATAACGCATAACGCATAACGCATAACGCATAACGCATAACGCATAACGCATAACGCATAACGCATAACGCATAACGCATAACGCATAACGCATAACGCATAACGCATAACGCATAACGCATAACGCATAACGCATAACGCATAACGCATAACGCATAACGCATAACGCATAACGCATAACGCATAACGCATAACGTATAACGCATAACGCAGAACGCATAACGCATAACGCATAACGCATAACGTATAAACCATGAGGCATAACGCATAGCCCATAACGCATAACGCATAACGCATAACGCATAACGCATAACGCATAACGCATAACGCATAACGCATAACGCATAACGCATAACGCATAACGCATAACGCATAACGCATAACGCATAACGCATAACGCATAACGCATAACGCATAACGCATAACGCATAACGCATAACGCATAACGCATAACGCATAACGCATAACGCATAACGCATAACGCATAACGCATAACGCATAACGCATAACGCATAACGCATAACGCATAACGCATAACGCATAACGCATAACGCCTAACGCATAACGCATTACGCATAACGCCTAAAGCATAACGCCTAAAGCATAACGCATAACGCATAACGCATAACGCATAACGCATAACGCATAACGCATAACGCATAACGCATAACGCATAACGCATAACGCATAACGCATAACGCATAACGCATAACGCATAACGCATAACGCATAACGCATAACGCATAACGCATAACGCATAACGCATAACGCATAACGCATAACGCATAACGCATAACGCATAACGCATAACGCATAACGCATAACGCATAACGCATAACGCATAACGCATAACGCATAACGCATAACGCATAACGCATAACGCATAACGCATAACGCATAACGCATAACGCATAACGCATAACGCATAACGCATAACGCATAACGTATAACGCATAACGCAGAACGCATAACGCATAACGCATAACGCATAACGTATAAACCATGAGGCATAACGCATAGCCCATAACGCATAACGCATAACGCATAACGCATAACGCATAACGCATAACGCATAACGCATAACGCATAACGCATAACGCATAACGCATAACGCATAACGCATAACGCATAACGCATAACGCATAACGCATAACGCATAACGCATAACGCATAACGCATAACGCATAACGCATAACGCATAACGCATAACGCATAACGCATAACGCATAACGCATAACGCATAACGCATAACGCATAACGCATAACGCATAACGCATAACGCATAACGCATAACGCATAACGCATAACGCATAACGCATAACGCATAACGCATAACGCATAACGCATAACGCATAACGCATAACGCATAACGCATAACGCATAACGCATAACGCATAACGCATAACGCATAACGCATAACGCATAACGCATAACGCATAACGCATAACGCATAATGCATAACGCATAACGCATAACGCATAAGGCATAAGCATAACGCATAACGCATAACGCATAACGCATAACGCATAACGCATAACGCATAACGCATAACGCATAACGCGTAACGCAAAACTCATAACGCATAACGCATAACGCATAACGCATAACGCATAACGCATATGGCATAAGCATAACGCATAACGCATAACGCATAACGCATAACGCATAACGCATAACGCATAACGCATAACGCATAACGCATAACGCATAACGCATAACGCATAACGCATAACGCATAACGCATAACGCATAACGCATAACGCATAACGCATAACGCATAACGCATAACGCATAACGCATAACGCATAACTCATAACGCATAACGCATAACGCATAACGCATAACGCATAACGCATAACGCATAACGCATAACGCATAACGCATAACGCATAACGCATTACGCATAACGCATAACGCATAACGCATAAGGTATAAGCATAACGCATAATGCATAACGCATAACGCATAACGCATAACGCGTAACGCATAAGGCATAAGCATAACGCATAATGCATAACGCATAACGCATAACGCATAACGCGTAACGCAAGACTCATAACGCATAACGCATAACGCATAACGCATATGGCATAACGCATAATGCAAAAGTCATAACGCATAACGCATAACGCATAACGCATAACGCATAACCCATAACGCATAACGCATAACGCGTAACGGAAAACTCATAACGCATAACGCATAACGCATAACGCATAACGCATAACGCATAACGCATAACGCATAACGCATAACGCATAACGCATAACGCATAACGCATAACGCATAACGCATAACGCATAACGCATAACGCATAACGCATAACGCATAACGCATAACGCATAACGCATAACGCATAACGCATAACGCATAACGCATAACGCATAACGCATAACGCATAACGCATAACGCATAACGCATAACGCATAACGCATAACGCATAACGCATAACGCATAACGCATAACGCATAACGCATAACGTATAACGCATAACGCAGAACGCATAACGCATAACGCATAACGCATAACGTATAAACCATGAGGCATAACGCATAGCCCATAACGCATAACGCATAACGCATAACGCATAACGCATAACGCATAACGCATAACGCATAACGCATAACGCATAACGCATAACGCATAACGCATAACGCATAACGCATAACGCATAACGCATAACGCATAACGCATAACGCATAACGCATAACGCATAACGCATAACGCATAACGCATAACGCATAACGCATAACGCATAACGCATAACGCATAACGCATAACGCATAACGCATAACGCATAACGCATAACGCATAACGCATAACGCATAACGCATAACGCCTAACGCATAACGCATTACGCATAACGCCTAAAGCATAACGCCTAAAGCATAACGCATAACGCATAACGCATAACGCATAACGCATAACGCATAACGCATAACGCATAACGCATAACGCATAACGCATAACGCATAACGCATAACGCATAACGCATAACGCATAACGCATAACGCATAACGCATAACGCATAACGCATAACGCATAACGCATAACGCATAACGCATAACGCATAACGCATAACGCATAACGCATAACGCATAACGCATAACGCATAACGCATAACGCATAACGCATAACGCATAACGCATAACGCATAACGCATAACGCATAACGCATAACGCATAACGCATAACGCATAACGCATAACGCATAACGCATAACGCATAACGCATAACGCATAACGTATAACGCATAACGCAGAACGCATAACGCATAACGCATAACGCATAACGTATAAACCATGAGGCATAACGCATAGCCCATAACGCATAACGCATAACGCATAACGCATAACGCATAACGCATAACGCATAACGCATAACGCATAACGCATAACGCATAACGCATAACGCATAACGCATAACGCATAACGCATAACGCATAACGCATAACGCATAACGCATAACGCATAACGCATAACGCATAACGCATAACGCATAACGCATAACGCATAACGCATAACGCATAACGCATAACGCATAACGCATAACGCATAACGCATAACGCATAACGCATAACGCATAACGCATAACGCATAACGCATAACGCATAACGCATAACGCATAACGCATAACGCATAACGCATAACGCATAACGCATAACGCATAACGCATAACGCATAACGCATAACGCATAACGCATAACGCATAACGCATAACGCATAACGCATAACGCATAACGCATAACGCATAACGCATAATGCATAACGCATAACGCATAACGCATAAGGCATAAGCATAACGCATAACGCATAACGCATAACGCATAACGCATAACGCATAACGCATAACGCATAACGCATAACGCGTAACGCAAAACTCATAACGCATAACGCATAACGCATAACGCATAACGCATAACGCATATGGCATAAGCATAACGCATAACGCATAACGCATAACGCATAACGCATAACGCATAACGCATAACGCATAACGCATAACGCATAACGCATAACGCATAACGCATAACGCATAACGCATAACGCATAACGCATAACGCATAACGCATAACGCATAACGCATAACGCATAACGCATAACGCATAACTCATAACGCATAACGCATAACGCATAACGCATAACGCATAACGCATAACGCATAACGCATAACGCATAACGCATAACGCATAACGCATTACGCATAACGCATAACGCATAACGCATAAGGTATAAGCATAACGCATAATGCATAACGCATAACGCATAACGCATAACGCGTAACGCATAAGGCATAAGCATAACGCATAATGCATAACGCATAACGCATAACGCATAACGCGTAACGCAAGACTCATAACGCATAACGCATAACGCATAACGCATATGGCATAACGCATAATGCAAAAGTCATAACGCATAACGCATAACGCATAACGCATAACGCATAACCCATAACGCATAACGCATAACGCGTAACGGAAAACTCATAACGCATAACGCATAACGCATAACGCATAACGCATAACGCATAACGCATAACGCATAACGCATAACGCATAACGCATAACGCATAACGCATAACGCATAACGCATAACGCATAACGCATAACGCATAACGCATAACGCATAACGCATAACGCATAACGCATAACGCATAACGCATAACGCATAACGCATAACGCATAACGCATAACGCATAACGCATAACGCATAACGCATAACGCATAACGCATAACGCATAACGCATAACGCATAACGCATAACGCATAACGCATAACGCATAACGCATAACGCATAACGCATAACGCATAACGCATAACGCATAACGCATAACGCATAACGCATAACGCATAACGCATAACGCATAACGCATAACGCATAACGCATAACGCATAACGCATAACGCATAACGCATAACGCATAACGCATAAGGCATAACGCATAACGCATAACGCATAAGGCATAAGCATAACGCATAACGCATAACGCATATCGCATAACGCATAACGCATAACGCATAACGCATAACGCATAACGCGTAACGCAAAACTCATAACGCATAACGCATAACGCATAACGCATAACGCATAACGCATATGGCATAAGCATAACGCATAACGCATAACGCATAACGCATAACGCATAACGCATAACGCATAACGCATAACGCATAACGCATAACGCATAACGCATAACGCATAACGCATAACGCATAACGCATAACGCATAACGCATAACGCATAACGCATAACGCATAACGCATAACGCATAACGCATAACGCATAACGCATAACGCATAACGCATAACGCATAACGCATAACGCATAACGCATAACGCATAACGCATAACGCATAACGCATAACGCATAACGCATAACGCATAACGCATAACGCATAACGCATAACGTATAACGCATAACGCAGAACGCATAACGCATAACGCATAACGCATAACGTATAAACCATGAGGCATAACGCATAGCCCATAACGCATAACGCATAACGCATAACGCATAACGCATAACGCATAACGCATAACGCATAACGCATAACGCATAACGCATAACGCATAACGCATAACGCATAACGCATAACGCATAACGCATAACGCATAACGCATAACGCATAACGCATAACGCATAACGCATAACGCATAACGCATAACGCATAACGCATAACGCATAACGCATAACGCATAACGCATAACGCATAACGCATAACGCATAACGCATAACGCATAACGCATAACGCATAACGCATAACGCATAACGCATAACGCATAACGCATAACGCATAACGCATAACGCATAACGCATAACGCATAACGCATAACGCATAACGCATAACGCATAACGCATAACGCATAACGCATAACGCATAACGCATAACGCATAACGCATAACGCATAACGCATAACGCATAACGCATAACGCATAACGCATAACGCATAACGCATAACGCATAAGGCATAAGCATAACGCATAACGCATAACGCATAACGCATAACGCATAACGCATAACGCATAACGCGTAACGCAAAACTCATAACGCATAACGCATAACGCATAACGCATAACGCATAACGCATATGGCATAAGCATAACGCATAACGCATAACGCATAACGCATAACGTATAAACCATGAGGCATAACGCATAGCCCATAACGCATAACGCATAACGCATAACGCATAACGCATAACGCATAACGCATAACGCATAACGCATAACGCATAACGCATAACGCATTACGCATAACGCATAACGCATAACGCATAACGCATAACGCATAACGCATAACGCATAACGCATAACGCATAACGCATAACGCATAACGCATAACGCATAACGCATAACGCATAACGCATAACGCATAACGCATAACGCATAACGCATAACGCATAACGCATAACGCATAACGCATAACGCATAACGCATAACGCATAACGCATAACGCATAACGCATAACGCATAACGCATAACGCATAACGCATAACGCATAACGCATAACGCATAACGCATAACGCATAACGCATAACGCATAACGCATAACGCATAACGCATAAGGCATAACGCATAACGCATAACGCATAAGGCATAAGCATAACGCATAACGCATAACGCATATCGCATAACGCATAACGCATAACGCATAACGCATAACGCATAACGCGTAACGCAAAACTCATAACGCATAACGCATAACGCATAACGCATAACGCATAACGCATATGGCATAAGCATAACGCATAACGCATAACGCATAACGCATAACGCATAACGCATAACGCATAACGCATAACGCATAACGCATAACGCATAACGCATAACGCATAACGCATAACGCATAACGCATAACGCATAACGCATAACGCATAACGCATAACGCATAACGCATAACGCATAACGCATAACGCATAACGCATAACGCATAACGCATAACGCATAACGCATAACGCATAACGCATAACGCATAACGCATAACGCATAACGCATAACGCATAACGCATAACGCATAACGCATAACGCATAACGCATAACGCATAACGTATAACGCATAACGCAGAACGCATAACGCATAACGCATAACGCATAACGTATAAACCATGAGGCATAACGCATAGCCCATAACGCATAACGCATAACGCATAACGCATAACGCATAACGCATAACGCATAACGCATAACGCATAACGCATAACGCATAACGCATAACGCATAACGCATAACGCATAACGCATAACGCATAACGCATAACGCATAACGCATAACGCATAACGCATAACGCATAACGCATAACGCATAACGCATAACGCATAACGCATAACGCATAACGCATAACGCATAACGCATAACGCATAACGCATAATGCATAACGCATAACGCATAACGCATAACGCATAACGCATAACGCATAACGCATAACGCATAACGCATAACGCATAACGCATAACGCATAACGCATAACGCATAACGCATAACGCATAACGCATAACGCATAACGCATAACGCATAACGCATAACGCATAACGCATAACGCATAACGCATAACGCATAACGCATAATGCATAACGCATAACGCATAACGCATAAGGCATAAGCATAACGCATAACGCATAACGCATAACGCATAACGCATAACGCATAACGCATAACGCATAACGCGTAACGCAAAACTCATAACGCATAACGCATAACGCATAACGCATAACGCATAACGCATAACGCATATGGCATAAGCATAACGCATAACGCATAACGCATAACGCATAACGCATAACGCATAACGCATAACGCATAACGCATAACGCATAACGCATAACGCATAACGCATAACGCATAACGCATAACGCATAACGCATAACGCATAACGCATAACGCATAACGCATAACGCATAACGCATAACGCATAACGCATAACGCATAACGCATAACGCATAACGCATAACGCATAACGCATAACGCATAACGCATGTCGCATGACGCACAACGCATAACGCATAACGCATAACGCATAACGCATAACGCATAACGCATTACGCATAACGCATAACGCATAACGCATAAGGCATAAGCATAACGCATAATGCATAACGCATAACGCATAACGCATAACGCGTAACGCATAAGGCATAAGCATAACGCATAATGCATAACGCATAACGCATAACGCATAACGCGTAACGCAAGACTCATAACGCATAACGCATAACGCATAACGCATAATGCAAAAGTCATAACGCATAACGCATAACGCATAACGCATAACCCATAACGCATAACGCATAACGCGTAACGGAAAACTCATAACGCATAACGCATAACGCATAACGCATAACGCATAACGCATAACGCATAACGCATAACGCATAACGCATAACGCATAACGCATAACGCATAACGCATAACGCATAACGCATAACGCATAACGCATAACGCATAACGCATAACGCATAACGCATAACGCATAACGCATAACGCATAACGCATAACGCATAACGCATAACGCATAACGCATAACGCATAACGCATAACGCATAACGCATAACGCATAACGCATAACGCATAACGCATAACGCATAACGCATAACGCATAACGCATAACGCATAACGCATAATGCATAACGCATAACGCATAACGCATAAGGCATAAGCATAACGCATAACGCATAACGCATATCGCATAACGCATAACGCATAACGCATAACGCATAACGCATAACGCGTAACGCAAAACTCATAACGCATAACGCATAACGCATAACGCATAACGCATAACGCATATGGCATAAGCATAACGCATAACGCATAACGCATAACGCATAACGCATAACGCATAACGCATAACGCATAACGCATAACGCATAACGCATAACGCATAACGCATAACGCATAACGCATAACGCATAACGCATATCGCATAACGCATAACGCATAACGCATAACGCATAACGCATAACGCATAACGCATAACGCATAACGCATAACGCATGTCGCATGACGCACAACGCATAACGCATAACGCATAACGCATAACGCATAACGCATAACGCATAACGCATAACGCATTACGCATAACGCATAACGCATAACGCATAAGGCATAAGCATAACGCATAATGCATAACGCATAACGCATAACGCATAACGCGTAACGCATAAGGCATAAGCATAACGCATAATGCATAACGCATAACGCATAACGCATAACGCGTAACGCAAGACTCATAACGCATAACGCATAACGCATAACGCATATGGCATAACGCATAATGCAAAAGTCATAACGCATAACGCATAACGCATAACGCATAACCCATAACGCATAACGCATAACGCGTAACGGAAAACTCATAACGCATAACGCATAACGCATAACGCATAACGCATAACGCATAACGCATAACGCATAACGCATAACGTATAAACCATGAGGCATAACGCATAGCCCATAACGCATAACGCATAATGCAAAAGTCATAACGCATAACGCATAACGCATAACGCATAACGCATAACGCATATGGCATAAGCATAACGCATAACGCATAACGCATAACGCATAACGCATAACGCATAACGCATAACGCATAACGCATAACGCATAACGCATAACGCATAACGCATAACGCATAACGCATAACGCATAACGCATAACGCATAACGCATAACGCATAACGCATAACGCATAACGCATAACGCATAACGCATAACGCATAACGCATAACGCATAACGCATAACGCATAACGCATAACGCATAACGCATAACGCATAACGCATAACGCATAACGCATAACGCATAACGCATAACGCATAACGCATAACGCATAACGCATAACGCATAACGCATAACGCATAACGCATAACGCATAACGCATAACGCATAACGCATAACGCATAACGCATAACGCATAACGCATAACGCATAACGCATAACGCATAACGCATAACGCATAACGCATAACGCATAACGCATAACGCATAACGCATAACGCATAACGCATAAGGCATAAGCATAACGCATAACGCATAACGCATAACGCATAACGCATAACGCATAACGCATAACGCATAACGCGTAACGCAAAACTCATAACGCATAACGCATAAAGCATTACGCATAACGCATAACGCATAACGCATATGGCATAAGCATAACGCATAACGCATAACGCATAACGCATAACGCATAACGCATAACGCATAACGCATTACGCATAACGCATAACGCATAACGCATAACGCATAAGGCATAAGCATAACGCATAATGCATAACGCATAACGCATAACGCATAACGCGTAACGCATAAGGCATAAGCATAACGCATAATGCATAACGCATAACGCATAACGCATAACGCATAACGCGTAACGCAAGACTCATAACGCATAACGCATAACGCATAACGCATAACGCATAACGCATATGGCATAACGCATAATGCAAAAGTCATAACGCATAACGCATAACGCATAACGCATAACGCATAATGCATAACGCATAACGCGTAACGCAAAACTCATAACGCATAACGCATAACGCATAACGCATAACGCATAACGCATAACGCATAACGCATAACGCATAACGCATAACGCATAACGCATAACGCATAACGCATAACGCATAACGCATAACGCATAACGCATAACGCATAACGTATAACGCATAACGCATAACGCATAACGCATAACGCATAACGCATAACGCATAACGCATAACGCATAACGCATAACGCATAACGCATAACGCATAACGCATAACGCATAACGCATAACGCATAACGCATAACGCATAACGCATAACGCATAACGCATAACGCATAACGCATAACGCATAACGCATAACGCATAACGCATAACGCATAACGCATAACGCATAACGCATAACGCATAACGCATAACGCATAACGCATAACGCATTACGCATAACGCATAACGCATAACGCATAACGCATAACGCATAACGCATAACGCATAACGCATAACGCATAACGCATAACGCCTAACGCATAACGCATAACGCATAACGCATTACGCATAACGCCTAAAGCATAACGCATAACGCATAACGCATAACGCATAACGCATAACGCATAACGCATAACGCATAACGCATAACGCATAACGCATAACGCATAACGCATAACGCATAACGCATAACGCATAACGCATAACGCATAACGCATAACGCATAACGCATAACGCATAACGCATAACGCATAACGCATAACGCATAACGCATAACGCATAACGCATAACGCATAACGCATAACGCATAACGCATAACGCATAACGCATAACGCATAACGCATAACGCATAACGCATAACGCATAACGCATAACGCATAACGCATAACGCATAACGCATAACGCATAACGCATAACGCATAACGCATAACGCATAACGCATAACGCATAACGCATAACGCATAACGCATAACGCATAACGCATAACGCATAACGCATAACGCATAACGCATAACGCATAACGCATTACGCATAACGCATAACGCATAACGCATAACGCATAACGCATAACGCATAACGCATAACGCATAACGCATAACGCATAACGCATAACGCATAACGCATAACGCATAACGCATAACGCATAACGCATAACGCCTAACGCATAACGCATAACGCATAACGCATTACGCATAACGCCTAAAGCATAACGCATAACGCATAACGCATAACGCATAACGCATAACGCATAACGCATAACGCATAACGCATAACGCATAACGCATAACGCATAACGCATAACGCATAACGCATAACGCATAACGCATAACGCATAACGCATAACGCATAACGCATAACGCATAACGCATAACGCATAACGCATAACGCATAACGCATAACGCATGACGCATAACGCATAACGCATAACGCATAACGCATAACGCATAACGCATAACGCATAACGCATAACGCATAACGCATAACGCATAACGCATAACGCATAACGCATAACGCATAACGCATAACGCATAACGCATAACGCATAACGCATAACGCATAACGCATAACGCATAACGCATAACGCATAACGCATAACGCATAACGCATTACGCATAACGCATAACGCATAACGCATAACGCATAACGCATAACGCATAACGCATAACGCATAACGCATAACGCATAACGCATAACGCATAACGCATAACGCATAACGCATAACGCATAACGCATAACGCATAACGCATAACGCATAACGCATAACGCATAACGCATAACGCATAACGCATAACGCATAACGCATAACGCATAACGCATAACGCATAACGCATAACGCATAACGCATAACGCATAACGCATAACGCATAACGCATAACGCATAACGCATAACGCATAACGCATAACGCATAACGCATAACGCATAACGCATAACGCATAACGCATAACGCATAACGCATAACGCATAACGCATAACGCATAACGCATAACGCATAACGCATAACGCATAACGCATAACGCATAACGCATAACGCATAACGCATTACGCATAACGCATAACGCATAACGCATAACGCATAACGCATAACGCATAACGCATAACGCATAACGCATAACGCATAACGCATAACGCATAACGCATAACGCATAACGCATAACGCATAACGCATAACGCATAACGCCTAACGCATAACGCATAACGCATAACGCATAACGCATTACGCATAACGCCTAAAGCATAACGCATAACGCATAACGCATAACGCATAACGCATAACGCATAACGCATAACGCATAACGCATAACGCATAACGCATAACGCATAACGCATAACGCATAACGCATAACGCATAACGCATAACGCATAACGCATAACGCATAACGCATAACGCATAACGCATAACGCATAACGCATAACGCATAACGCATGACGCATAACGCATAACGCATAACGCATAACGCATAACGCATAACGCATAACGCATAACGCATAACGCATAACGCATAACGCATAACGCATAACGCATAACGCATAACGCATAACGCATAACGCATAACGCATAACGCATAACGCATAACGCATAACGCATAACGCATAACGCATAACGCATTACGCATAACGCATAACGCATAACGCATAACGCATAACGCATAACGCATAACGCATAACGCATAACGCATAACGCATAACGCATAACGCATAACGCATAACGCATAACGCATAACGCATAACGCATAACGCATAACGCATAACGCGTAACGCATAACGCATAACGCATAACGCATAACGCATAACGCATAACGCATAACGCATAACGCGTAACGCATAACGCATAACGCATAACGCATAACGCATAACGCATAACGCATAACGCATAACGCATAACGCATAACGCATAACGCATAACGCATAACGCAGAACGCATAACGCACAACGCACAACGCACAACGCACAACGCACAACGCACAACGCACAACGCACAACGCACAACGCACAACGCACAACGCACAACGCACAACGCACAACGCACAACGCACAACGCATAACGCATAACGCATAACGCATAACGCATAAAGCAAAAGTCATAACGCATAACGCATAACGCATAACGCATAACGCATAACGCATAACGCATAACGCATAACGCACAACGCACAACGCACAACGCACAACGCACAACGCACAACGCACAACGCACAACGCACAACGCACAACGCACAACGCACAACGCACAACGCACAACGCACAACGCACAACGCACAACGCATAACGCATAACGCATAACGCATAACGCATAACGCATAACGCATAACGCATAACGCATAACGCATAACGCATAACGCATAACGCATAACGCATAACGCAGAACGCATAACGCACAACGCACAACGCACAACGCACAACGCACAACGCACAACGCACAACGCACAACGCACAACGCACAACGCACAACGCACAACGCACAACGCACAACGCACAACGCATAACGCATAACGCATAACGCATAACGCATAAAGCAAAAGTCATAACGCATAACGCATAACGCATAACGCATAACGCATAACGCATAACGCATAACGCATAACGCATAACGCATAACGCATAACGCATAACGCATAACGCATAACGCATAACGCATAACGCATAACGCATAACGCATAACGCATAACGCATAACGCATAACGCATAACGCATAACGCATAACGCATAACGCATAACGCATAACGCATAACGCATAACGCATAACGCATAACGCATAACGCATAACGCATAACGCATAACGCATAACGCATAACGCATAACGCATAACGCATAACGCATAACGCATAACGCATAACGCATGACGCACAACGCGTAACGCAAAACTCATAACGCATAACGCATAACGCATAACGCATAACGCATAACGCATAACGCATAACGCATAACGCATAACGCATAACGCATAACGCATAACGCATAACGCATAACGCATATGGCATAAGCATAACGCATAACGCATAACGCATAACGCATAACGCATAACGCATAACGCATAACGCATAACGCATAACGCATAACGCATAACGCGTAACGCGTAACGCATAACGCATAACGCATAACGCATAACGCGTAACGCGTAACACATAACGCATATCGCATAACGCATAACGCATAACGCATAACGCCTAACGCATAACGCATAACGCATAACGCATTACGCATAACGCCTAAAGCATAACGCATAACGCATAACGCATAACGCATAACGCATAACGCATAACGCATAACGCATAACGCATAACGCATAACGCATAACGCATAACGCATAACGCATAACGCATAACGCATAACGCATAACGCATAACGCATAACGCATAACGCATAACGCATGTCGCATGACGCACAACGCATAACGCATAACGCATAACGCATAACGCATAACGCATAACGCATAACGCATTACGCATAACGCATAACGCATAACGCATAAGGCATAAGCATAACGCATAATGCATAACGCATAACGCATAACGCATAACGCGTAACGCATAAGGCATAAGCATAACGCATAATGCATAACGCATAACGCATAACGCATAACGCGTAACGCAAGACTCATAACGCATAACGCATAACGCATAACGCATATGGCATAACGCATAATGCAAAAGTCATAACGCATAACGCATAACGCATAACGCATAACGCATAACCCATAACGCATAACGCATAACGCGTAACGGAAAACTCATAACGCATAACGCATAAAGCATAACGCATAACGCATAACGCATAACGCATAACGCATAACGCATAACGTATAAACCATGAGGCATAACGCATAGCCCATAACGCATAACGCATAACGCATAACGCATAACGCATAACGCATAACGCATAACGCATAACGCATAAGGCATAACGCATAACGCATAACGCATAACGCATAACGCATAACGCATAACGCATAACGCATAACGCATAACGCATAATGCATAACGCATAACGCATAACGCATAAGGCATAAGCATAACGCATAACGCATAACGCATAACGCATAACGCATAATGCATAACGCATAACGCGTAACGCAAAACTCATAACGCATAACGCATAACGCATAACGCATAACGCATAACGCATAACGCATAACGCATATGGCATAAGCATAACGCATAACGCATAACGCATAACGCATAACGCATAACGCATAACGCATAACGCATAACGCATAACGCATAACGCGTAACGCGTAACGCGTAACGCGTAACACATAACGCATATCGCATAACGCATAACGCATAACGCATAACGCCTAACGCATAACGCATAACGCATAACGCATTACGCATAACGCCTAAAGCATAACGCATAACGCATAACGCATAACGCATAACGCATAACGCATAACGCATAACGCATAACGCATAACGCATAACGCATAACGCATAACGCATAACGCATAACGCATAACGCATAACGCATAACGCATAACGCATAACGCATAACGCATAACGCATAACGCATAACGCATAACGCATAACGCATAACGCATAACGCATAACGCATAACGCATAACGCATAACGCATAACGCATAACGCATAACGCATAACGCATAACGCATAACGCATAACGCATAACGCATAACGCATAACGCATAACGCATAACGCATAACGCATAACGCATAACGCATAACGCATAACGCATAACGCATAACGCATAACGCATAACGCATAACGCATAACGCATAACGCATAACGCATAACGCATAACGCATAACGCATAACGCATAACGCATAACGCATAACGCATAACGCATAACGCATAACGCATAACGCATAACGCATAACGCATAACGCATAACGCATAACGCATAACGCATAACGCATAACGCATAACGCATAACGCATAACGCATAACGCATAACGCATAACGCATAACGCATAACGCATAACGCATAACGCATAACGCATAACGCATAACGCATAACGCATAACGCATAACGCATAACGCATAACGCATAACGCATAACGCATAACGCATAACGCATAACGCATAACGCATAACGCATAACGCATAACGCATAATGCATAACGCATAACGCATAACGCATAAGGCATAAGCATAACGCATAACGCATAACGCATAACGCATAACGCATAACGCATAACGCATAACGCGTAACGCAAAACTCATAACGCATAACGCATAAAGCATTACGCATAACGCATAACGCATAACGCATATGGCATAAGCATAACGCATAACGCATAACGCATAACGCATAACGCATAACGCATAACGCATAACGCATTACGCATAACGCATAACGCATAACGCATAACGCATAAGGCATAAGCATAACGCATAATGCATAACGCATAACGCATAACGCATAACGCGTAACGCATAAGGCATAAGCATAACGCATAATGCATAACGCATAACGCATAACGCATAACGCATAACGCGTAACGCATAATGCATAACGCATAACGCATAACGCATAAGGCATAAGCATAACGCATAACGCATAACGCATAACGCATAACGCATAACGCATAACGCGTAACGCAAAACTCATAACGCATAACGCATAAAGCATTACGCATAACGCATAACGCATAACGCATATGGCATAAGCATAACGCATAACGCATAACGCATAACGCATAACGCATAACGCATAACGCATAACGCATAACGCATAACGCATAACGCATAACGCATAACGCATAACGCATAACGCATAACGCATAACGCATAACGCATAACGCATAACGCATAACGCATAACGCATAACGCATAACGCATAACGCATAACGCATAACGCATAACGCATAACGCAAAACGCATAACGCATAACGCATAACGCATAACGCATAACGCATAACGCATAACGCATAACGCATAACGCATAACGCATAACGCATAACGCATAACGCATAACGCATAACGCATAACGCATAACGCATAACGCATAACGCATAACGCATAACGCATAACGCATAACGCATAACGCATAACGCATAACGCATAACGCATAACGCATAACGCATAACGCATAACGCATAACGCATAACGCATAACGCATAACGCATAACGCATAACGCATAACGCATAACGCATAACGCATAACGCATAACGCATAACGCATAACGCATAATGCATAACGCATAACGCATAACGCATAAGGCATAAGCATAACGCATAACGCATAACGCATAACGCATAACGCATAACGCATAACGCGTAACGCAAAACTCATAACGCATAACGCATAAAGCATTACGCATAACGCATAACGCATAACGCATAACGCATATGGCATAAGCATAACGCATAACGCATAACGCATAACGCATAACGCATAACGCATAACGCATAACGCATAACGCATAACGCATAACGCATAACGCATAACGCATAACGCATAACGCATAACGCATAACGCATAACGCATAACGCATAACGCATAACGCATAACGCATAACGCATAACGCATAACGCATAACGCATAACGCATAACGCATAACGCATAACGCATAACGCATAACGCATAACGCATAACGCATAACGCATAACGCATAACGCATAACGCATAACGCATAACGCATAACGCATAACGCATAACGCATAACGCATAACGCATAACGCATAACGCATAACGCATAACGCATAACGCATAACGCATAACGCATAACGCATGACGCACAACGCGTAACGCAAAACTCATAACGCATAACGCATAACGCATAACGCATAACGCATAACGCATAACGCATAACGCATAACGCATATGGCATAAGCATAACGCATATGGCATAAGCATAACGCATAACGCATAACGCATAACGCATAACGCATAACGCATAACGCATAACGCATAACGCATAACGCATAACGCATAACGCGTAACGCGTAACGCATCACGCATAACGCATAACGCATAACGCGTAACGCGTAACGCGTAACGCGTAACACATAACGCATAACGCATAACGCATAACGCCTAACGCATAACGCATAACGCATAACGCATTACGCATAACGCCTAAAGCATAACGCATAACGCATAACGCATAACGCATAACGCATAACGCATAACGCATAACGCATAACGCATAACGCATAACGCATAACGCATAACGCATAACGCATAACGCATAACGCATAACGCATAACGCATAACGCATAACGCATAACGCATAACGCATAACGCATGTCGCATGACGCACAACGCATAACGCATAACGCATAACGCATAACGCATAACGCATAACGCATAACGCATAACGCATTACGCATAACGCATAACGCATAACGCATAAGGCATAAGCATAACGCATAATGCATAACGCATAACGCATAACGCATAACGCGTAACGCATAAGGCATAAGCATAACGCATAACGCATAACGCATAACGCCTAACGCATAACGCATAACGCATTACGCATAACGCCTAAAGCATAACGCATAACGCATAACGCATAACGCATAACGCATAACGCATAACGCATAACGCATAACGCATAACGCATAACGCATAACGCATAACGCATAACGCATAACGCATAACGCATAACGCATAACGCATAACGCATAACGCATAACGCATAACGCATAACGCATAACGCATAACGCATAACGCATAACGCATAACGCATAACGCATAACGCATAACGCATAACGCATAACGCATAACGCATAACGCATAACGCATAACGCATAACGCATAACGCATAACGCATAACGCATAACGCATAACGCATAACGCATAACGCATAACGCATAACGCATAACGCATAACGCATAACGCATAACGCATAACGCATAACGCATAACGCATAACGCATAACGTATAACGCATAACGCAGAACGCATAACGCATAACGCATAACGCATAACGTATAAACCATGAGGCATAACGCATAGCCCATAACGCATAACGCATAACGCATAACGCATAACGCATAACGCATAACGCATAACGCATAACGCATAACGCATAACGCATAACGCATAACGCATAACGCATAACGCATAACGCATAACGCATAACGCATAACGCATAACGCATAACGCATAACGCATAACGCATAACGCATAACGCATAACGCATAACGCATAACGCATAACGCATAACGCATAACGCATAACGCATAACGCATAACGCATAACGCATAACGCATAACGCATAACGCATAACGCATAACGCATAACGCATAACGCATAACGCATAACGCATAACGCATAACGCATAACGCATAACGCATAACGCATAACGCATAACGCATAACGCATAACGCATAACGCATAACGCATAACGCATAACGCATAACGCATAACGCATAACGCATAACGCATAACGCATAACGCATAACGCATAACGCATAACGCATAACGCGTAACGCAAAACTCATAATGCGTAACGCATAACGCATAACGCATAACGCATAACGCATATGGCATAAGCATAACGCATAACGCATAACGCATAACGCATAACGCATAACGCATAACGCATAACGCATAACGCATAACGCATAACGCATAACGCATAACGCATAACGCATAACGCATAACGCATAACGCATAACGCATAACGCATAACGCATAACGCATAACGCATAACGCATAACGCATAACGCATAACGCATAACGCATAACGCATAACGCATAACGCATAACGCCTAACGCATAACGCATAACGCATAACGCATTACGCATAACGCCTAAAGCATTACGCATAACGCATAACGCATAACGCATAACGCATAACGCATAACGCATAACGCATAACGCATAACGCATAACGCATAACGCATAACGCATAACGCATAACGCATAACGCATAACGCATAACGCATAACGCATAACGCATAACGCATAACGCATAACGCATAACGCATAACGCATAACGCATAACGCATAACGCATAACGCATAACGCATAACGCATAACGCATAACGCATAACGCATAACGCCTAACGCATAACGCATAACGCATAACGCATAACGCATAACGCATAACGCATAACGCATAACGCATAACGCATAACGCATAACGCATAACGCATAACGCATAACGCATAACGCATAACGCATAACGCATAACGCCTAACGCATAACGCATAACGCATAACGCATTACGCATAACGCCTAAAGCATTACGCATAACGCATAACGCATAACGCATAACGCATAACGCATAACGCATAACGCATAACGCATAACGCATAACGCATAACGCATAACGCATAACGCATAACGCATAACGCATAACGCATAACGCATAACGCATAACGCATAACGCATAACGCATAACGCATAACGCCTAACGCATAACGCATAACGCATAACGCATAACGCATAACGCATAACGCATAACGCATAACGCATAACGCATAACGCATAACGCATAACGCATAACGCATAACGCATAACGCCTAACGCATAACGCATAACGCATAACGCATTACGCATAACGCCTAAAGCATTACGCATAACGCATAACGCATAACGCATAACGCATAACGCATAACGCATAACGCATAACGCATAACGCATAACGCATAACGCATAACGCATAACGCATAACGCATAACGCATAACGCATAACGCATAACGCATAACGCATAACGCATAACGCATAACGCATAACGCATAACGCATAACGCATAACGCATAACGCATAACGCATAACGCATAACGCATAACGCATAACGCATAACGCATAACGCATAACGCATAACGCATAACGCATAACGCATAACGCATAACGCATAACGCATAACGCATAACGCATAACGCATAACGCATAACGCATAACGCATAACGCATAACGCATAACGCATAACGCATAACGCATAACGCATAACGCATAACGCATAACGCATAACGCATAACGCATAACGCATAACGCATAACGCATAACGCATAATGCATAACGCATAACGCATAACGCATAAGGCATAAGCATAACGCATAACGCATAACGCATAACGCATAACGCATAACGCATAACGCGTAACGCAAAACTCATAACGCATAACGCATAAAGCATTACGCATAACGCATAACGCATAACGCATATGGCATAAGCATAACGCATAACGCATAACGCATAACGCATAACGCATAACGCATAACGCATAACGCATAACGCATTACGCATAACGCATAACGCATAACGCATAACGCATAAGGCATAAGCATAACGCATAATGCATAACGCATAACGCATAACGCATAACGCGTAACGCATAAGGCATAAGCATAACGCATAATGCATAACGCATAACGCATAACGCATAACGCATAACGCGTAACGCATAATGCATAACGCATAACGCATAACGCATAAGGCATAAGCATAACGCATAACGCATAACGCATAACGCATAACGCATAACGCATAACGCGTAACGCAAAACTCATAACGCATAACGCATAAAGCATTACGCATAACGCATAACGCATAACGCATATGGCATAAGCATAACGCATAACGCATAACGCATAACGCATAACGCATAACGCATAACGCATAACGCATAACGCATAACGCATAACGCATAACGCATAACGCATAACGCATAACGCATAACGCATAACGCATAACGCATAACGCATAACGCATAACGCATAACGCATAACGCATAACGCATAACGCATAACGCATAACGCATAACGCATAACGCATAACGCATAACGCATAACGCATAACGCATAACGCATAACGCATAACGCATAACGCATAACGCATAACGCATAACGCATAACGCATAACGCATAACGCATAACGCATAACGCATAACGCATAACGCATAACGCATAACGCATAACGCATAACGCATAACGCATAACGCATAACGCATAACGCATAACGCATAACGCATAATGCATAACGCATAACGCATAACGCATAAGGCATAAGCATAACGCATAACGCATAACGCATAACGCATAACGCATAACGCATAACGCGTAACGCAAAACTCATAACGCGTAACGCATAACGCATAACGCATAACGCATAACGCATATGGCATAAGCATAACGCATAACGCATAACGCATAACGCATAACGCATAACGCATAACGCATAACGCATAACGCATAACGCATAACGCATAACGCATAACGCATAACGCATAACGCATAACGCATAACGCATAACGCATAACGCATAACGCATAACGCATAACGCATAACGCATAACGCATAACGCATAACGCATAACGCATAACGCATAACGCATAACGCATAACGCATAACGCATAACGCATAACGCATAACGCATAACGCATAACGCATAACGCATAACGCATAACGCATTACGCATAACGCCTAAAGCATAACGCATTACGCATAACGCCTAAAGCATAACGCATAACGCATAACGCATAACGCATAACGCATAACGCATAACGCATAACGCATAACGCATAACGCATAACGCATAACGCATAACGCATAACGCATAACGCATAACGCATAACGCATAACGCATAACGCATAACGCATAACGCATAACGCATAACGCCTAACGCATAACGCATTACGCATAACGCATTACGCATAACGCCTAAAGCATAACGCATAACGCATAACGCATAACGCATAACGCATAACGCATAACGCATAACGCATAACGCATAACGCATAACGCATAACGCATAACGCATAACGCATAACGCATAATGCATAACGCATAACGCATAACGCATAAGGCATAAGCATAACGCATAACGCATAACGCATAACGCATAACGCATAACGCATAACGCGTAACGCAAAACTCATAACGCGTAACGCATAACGCATAACGCATAACGCATAACGCATATGGCATAAGCATAACGCATAACGCATAACGCATAACGCATAACGCATAACGCATAACGCATAACGCATAACGCATAACGCATAACGCATAACGCATAACGCATAACGCATAACGCATAACGCATAACGCATAACGCATAACGCATAACGCATAACGCATAACGCATAACGCATAACGCATAACGCATAACGCATAACGCATAACGCATAACGCATAACGCATAACGCATAACGCATAACGCATAACGCATAACGCATAACGCATAACGCATAACGCATAACGCATAACGCATAACGCAGAACGCACAACGCACAACGCACAACGCACAACGCACAACGCACAACGCACAACGCACAACGCACAACGCACAACGCACAACGCACAACGCACAACGCACAACGCACAACGCACAACGCATAACGCATAACGCATAACGCATAACGCATAACGCATAACGCATAACGCATAACGCATAACGCATAACGCATAACGCATAACGCATAACGCATAACGCATAACGCATAACGCATAACGCATAACGCATAACGCATAACGCATAACGCATAACGCATAACGCATAACGCATAACGCATAACGCATAACGCATAACGCATAACGCATAACGCATAATGCATAACGCATAACGCATAACGCATAAGGCATAAGCATAACGCATAACGCATAACGCATAACGCATAACGCATAACGCATAACGCATAACGCGTAACGCAAAACTCATAACGCGTAACGCATAACGCATAACGCATAACGCATAACGCATAACGCATAACGCATAACGCATAACGCATAACGCATAACGCATAACGCATAACGCATAACGCATAACGCATAACGCATAACGCATAACGCATAACGCATAACGCATAACGCATAACGCCTAACGCATAACGCATAACGCATAACGCATTACGCATAACGCCTAAAGCATAACGCATAACGCATAACGCATAACGCATAACGCATAACGCATAACGCATAACGCATAACGCATAACGCATAACGCATAACGCATAACGCATAACGCATAACGCATAACGCATAACGCATAACGCATAACGCATAACGCATAACGCATAACGCATAACGCCTAACGCATAACGCATTACGCATAACGCCTAAAGCATAACGCATAACGCATAACGCATAACGCATAACGCATAACGCATAACGCATAACGCATAACGCATAACGCATAACGCATAACGCATAACGCATAACGCATAACGCATAACGCATAACGCATAACGCATAACGCATAACGCATAACGCATAACGCATAACGCATAACGCATAACGCATAACGCATAACGCATAATGCATAACGCATAACGCATAACGCATAACGCATAACGCATAACGCATAACGCATAACGCATAACGCATAACGCATAACGCATAACGCATAACGCATAACGCATAACGCGTAACGCAAAACTCATAACGCGTAACGCATAACGCATAACGCATAACGCATAACGCATATGGCATAAGCATAACGCATAACGCATAACGCATAACGCATAACGCATAACGCATAACGCATAACGCATAACGCATAACGCATAACGCATAACGCATAACGCATAACGCATAACGCATAACGCATAACGCATAACGCATAACGCATAACGCATAACGCATAACGCATAACGCATAACGCATAACGCATAACGCATAACGCATAACGCATAACGCATAACGCATAACGCATAACGCATAACGCATAACGCATAACGCATAACGCATAACGCATAACGCATAACGCATAACGCATAACGCATAACGCATAACGCATAATGCATAACGCATAACGCATAACGCATAAGGCATAAGCATAACGCATAACGCATAACGCATAACGCATAACGCATAACGCATAACGCGTAACGCAAAACTCATAACGCGTAACGCATAACGCATAACGCATAACGCATAACGCATAACGCATAACGCATAACGCATAACGCATAACGCATAACGCATAACGCATAACGCATAACGCATAACGCATAACGCATAACGCATAACGCATAACGCATAACGCATAACGCATAACGCATAACGCATAACGCATAACGCATAACGCATAACGCATAACGCCTAACGCATAACGCATAACGCATAACGCATTACGCATAACGCCTAAAGCATAACGCATAACGCATAACGCATAACGCATAACGCATAACGCATAACGCATAACGCATAACGCATAACGCATAACGCATAACGCATAACGCATAACGCATAACGCATAACGCATAACGCATAACGCATAACGCATAACGCATAACGCATAACGCCTAACGCATAACGCATTACGCATAACGCCTAAAGCATAACGCATAACGCATAACGCATAACGCATAACGCATAACGCATAACGCATAACGCATAACGCATAACGCATAACGCATAACGCATAACGCATAACGCATAACGCATAACGCATAACGCATAACGCATAACGCATAACGCATAACGCATAACGCATAACGCATAACGCATAACGCATAACGCATAATGCATAACGCATAACGCATAACGCATAAGGCATAAGCATAACGCATAACGCATAACGCATAACGCATAACGCATAACGCATAACGCGTAACGCAAAACTCATAACGCGTAACGCATAACGCATAACGCATAACGCATAACGCATATGGCATAAGCATAACGCATAACGCATAACGCATAACGCATAACGCATAACGCATAACGCATAACGCATAACGCATAACGCATAACGCATAACGCATAACGCATAACGCATAACGCATAACGCATAACGCATAACGCATAACGCATAACGCATAACGCATAACGCATAACGCATAACGCATAACGCATAACGCATAACGCATAACGCATAACGCATAACGCATAACGCATAACGCATAACGCATAACGCATAACGCCTAACGCATAACGCATAACGCATAACGCATTACGCATAACGCCTAAAGCATTACGCATAACGCATAACGCATAACGCATAACGCATAACGCATAACGCATAACGCATAACGCATAACGCATAACGCATAACGCATAACGCATAACGCATAACGCATAACGCATAACGCATAACGCATAACGCATAACGCATAACGCATAACGCATAACGCATAACGCATAACGCATAACGCATAACGCATAACGCATAACGCATAACGCCTAACGCATAACGCATAACGCATAACGCATTACGCATAACGCCTAAAGCATTACGCATAACGCATTACGCAAAACGCATTACGCATAACGCCTAAAGCATAACGCATAACGCATAACGCATAACGCATAACGCATAACGCATAACGCATAACGCATAACGCATAACGCATAACGCATAACGCATAACGCATAACGCATAACGCATAACGCATAACGCATAACGCATAACGCATAACGCATAACGCATAACGCATAACGCATAACGCATAACGCATAACGCATAACGCATAACGCATAACGCATAACGCATAACGCATAACGCATAACGCATAACGCATAACGCATAACGCATAACGCATAACGCACAACGCACAACGCACAACGCACAACGCACAACGCACAACGCACAACGCACAACGCACAACGCACAACGCACAACGCACAACGCACAACGCACAACGCACAACGCACAACGCACAACGCACAACGCATAACGCATAACGCATAACGCATAACGCATAACGCATAACGCATAACGCATAACGCATAACGCATAACGCATAACGCATAACGCATAACGCATAACGCATAACGCATAACGCATAACGCATAACGCATAACGCATAACGCATAACGCAT
>NW_027469658.1:0-81702 GCF_051020765.1 Lasioglossum baleicum
ATTCTATAATTTCATTTTTAATTAGCTCAAAGTTGAAATTTCGAAAATTTGACAATTTCGCGCCTTTTGGTTCCTTGTGCTTAACGATAGAGGACAGGTTAGTGAATCATATAGTAAAATGGCTGCCATCAGGTGTAGAGTTTATTTGTAAAGATAAAATTTGTTAAAAGTATCCGTTTTAAAATAACTGAAAGTATTTTACGTTGTGCTCTTCAATAATAAAGTCCACGATGAATAGAAATTAAAAGAGTACTTTTAGATCGCGGATTTTCGAATGTGTTTATACACTGTTGTGTGTACAGACTAAACAAAGCGCGAAAGTACAAAGAAATTGTGTTTGAAATTAGAGGGTTTTAATATTAATTTGTTCTCATAATCATAAGCGTCAATGAATGTCTGAGAGTGATATTTATGATTCGGCAGATGAATATACAAGCGTAATGGATGATCACGTCGTGGAATCTCGCACGGACAACCTGGGCTTGGTCAGTGTTCAAAAGAGGCGTTTACTCATTTGTAACAAAGAGGTACTTTTATTATATCATTTTGTGTATTGCAATATGATAAATTCGAATAGAATTTAAAGAAGGTGGCAAATTTTTTTACTTGATGATATGTACAAATTATAGGTTGAAGATGGTATTCCTGGGGTCCATATTGAAACACCAGGTACATTAAACAATGCAAGTTCAGGTAGGAGAGGTACTTCAAGGTACATTCTACAATCATGTATACTGTCATGATGGCTTATACTGGCTATGTACAAATAACAATGACTACTAGCGGTACTGCTACGAGTGATAATACAACATATCCAATGTGTAATCAACTGGATAATCAAACTAATCTTGCATCTGGAGATACAGAAGAGGGTGGGTTTACTCCTGAATGGATAGATACACATGGTAGAAAATAAATCTAATGTATTTGTATATTTAATTGTTGTAACTTAATGTATCTTAATGTAACATGTATATTAGGTAATCAAAGAGCGAGATGGGCACAAGACTCACGTAGTACGTGAATCACAAAGACAACAAATTGCAGTTCCTGAAGAGCAGCGGGGACTAAAATTAGGTCTCGGTCATTCTGTACTGTAATGCTTTTTAGTTGCAAAAGCTTCAAGTTATGGTGATTGGAACACGACACTGACTTGCTACGCTGCCGTTCTTATCATACGTATATCACAGTTTGTTATATGTAATCAAATAATAAGATCTATATTATGAAACCTTATTTTCAGGGACTTTGCTTAACATTATTATTGCTGACTATGTTGAAGAAAGCATTGGCTGCTTTACCGATCGCCACCAGGATAATTGTTGCTCTGCTTGCAGATAATTTAGCGAGCAGGCAAGTGTTTATTTAACTGTAGGTATGTTAACCTAGGCATAACATTCATAATTTGTTACAAAAGAATAGTGCTTATTTATATATTGATCATCGAGCTTTTATATTTCGTTCAAATTCGTCATTCGTAATGTGTCATTTACAAACTTACATCACGGGTATATAAATCATCTCGTGACATGGTACAAATCAGGATGAAAATGTGCGTTATAAGAACTGGATGGTCCAGTATTTTTTAATGACAAATATTTGTTATCGAACAATTACATTGGATAGAAATCTAGTATTTCACACAAAATGCTCAAGATACATATATACATTTGTAAGACGAATAACAAAAGACAGTAAATAATAATTGCATTTATCTGATATCCATTTCACTTTATGTGAGAAGTAACATTTAAAGTCCTTAACAAGTTTTAATCGTTCATTACAATTTGTAATTTTCTCCGTTTCATAAGATGCAAGAATATTGAAGAAAAGTAATTAAATTAATCGAGCTATGACAATTTATTATCTGTCTTTTTATTTAGAGAACATAGATCGAATAGATCAAGTATAAAAAAAAGCGATTGATGGTCATTTTTTTCTTATTTTTTTCTCGGAAATTGTATGAAACATGAGGTTTGTCTAAAGAATTTGCTAAACGTACAGACTTCGCGGCTACAAATTACTAGTACCATTAGCCGTCCAGGACAATTCCTCGGGGTTTGAAGTCTGTTTATACACAGCCATGGAATTCGTCATTAATCACAAACTTGATTATCCATTTCAATGATAATACGTATTGCTATAAGTTCCATTCGTTACTAAACAACAAGGATTTAATTATAAGCTCGGTTAATAACATTCTTCTTACTCAGAGAATTAAAGACAAAATGATCTGGCCGTGTAATGGAAAGACGTGATTTCTTTATTATCATAATAGAAAATCCTTGGGTTTTAAAAGCGTATATGCTTTTTTTTTTCTTTTTGTTTTTATGAAGAAGCAGTTTCATAAATAGAGCGGGTATATATTTTGCCGAGAATAATCAATAATATCAGAGTTAGCGTTTACTAACAATTCTCTCATTGCCATAAGCATCGCATAACGATTCAAATGCCATTAGAACTATTTATTAAAAAAATTGATATAATGAATATTTAGATGTCTATATAAAACAGGAGTTTGGAAATGTATCTGAGAAAGAGCAATCAATTCTAATTATATTTTCTTAATGAGCAACAGTGAAAGAAAGAACATAAAAACAATTGAACAGTTAAAAGAATTGGCATTGTGTAAAACAAAGTAATTAAATATTGATAACTATTAGCAATTAATTTTAAATGTACCTTATATTTTATTTTACAGCTTATCTAATGCAGAAATGGAAAAAATTTTAACTAAAATACAAGAAAAATCATGTAGTGAAATGTTTAATTACATAAAAGATATATATATAATTTAGGAAATTTAAAAGTACCATCAAAGTTGGAATTAAGGTATCATGAAGTTTTATGTATAATTATTTTGTTAATCATATTATATAAGTATTAATTTTATATATTAAAATTAGAACAGGGATACTAACGCTGCCTAAACAGAGGGATTTCTTAGAAGAGGATGTCACTTTCTTACAAGAAAATCAATTAACAGAACTGGTACAACAATTCTCAGAACTAGAAATAACTAAAATTTTAAAACACGATACACAGTCAAGACTTGAACAAAAAAAAAATTATTTGGAGAAACTTAAAACTCGGTTATTTCTTGTGAGAGAAAATGGTCATGTGTACTCTGATTTGTTACGAATATTAATGGAATTGCAATTTTCTTGCCTCCAAATCATCCAGAATTTGTACCTGATGCTTACCATTATTTAGGAACAGAATATTTATTATCAACTAAAAGATGTCTTAGTAATTCAACAAAATACAAAAGCTCCATGATTTTTAGTTTTTAATTACATTTTATTTACATACAAGAAAGTATGCAACTTCAGCAAGATGAGTACTATGCAACTGTAGTATTTTCACCAGGAATGCATAATTCATTTCACGAACTATTTGTATCAATGGTGTGCAATGGTGATAATAGACATTGAGTAAATATAATATTCTTATAGATGACAAAAAAAATAAGAAATAATTCATAATGGAAACATATTTGAATTCAAAAATTTCTAAATTAGAAATGTTGTAAATATTAATTCTTTAATAGTATGTAAAATTGCAAAGAATACTATAAATTTTAATCTTTTACAAATTAGACAAAGTGAAATAAATGTACAGTATTTAAATGGAAGTCAAAAAGGAGACCTACACACACATTTAAAGCAGTTTCCCATGAAATTGAAACATGTTATAATGAAACATTTAGTAATTTACAAGATATACAGATTGGCTTAACAAAAATAAGGAGCCAAATGAAAGAGCAACTGGTAAATTAATGAATATATAATTATACAATGTATATACGTATATAATTAATTATTTCTTATATGATAATTGGAATTTTTCAGAAAATAAATACAAGCTTGGAACGAGAGAAAAATATACTTTAGCAACGATTTTTAATCGATCCAAACACATTAAGAAAAGTACACCATGAAGTGCAACATGCTCAAATAAATCTTATTTTCATAATATATGTAATAATGGGTGATATATATATATAGTAATAACAATGAAATTTAATACTATTATTCCAGTGTACAAAATAAACAACTTTTGTGCAGAGAAGAAACCAATTTTAAGAAGACAGATTATAAAATTGTTTATTTGTGTCTCTAATTAAGTTATCTATTTAATATTGTAAATTATATTGTATTAAATATATTGTGTTTTATTTCAAATCAAATAAAAGTTTAGTAAAAGATATACAAATATTTTTACTAATATATTACTTATCAGTTAGATGTAATTATTTGTTACTTACATATAATAAAAATATCTTGTATAATTCTATATAAATTTTAGATAGCATTATAAATATTTAGTTACAAAACATACCTGTACTTTTGTACATATTTGTACTGAGAATTTTCAAATTATATCTTGTTTCTGCATACGTAATAGAATTAGATAATTGATTATAAATAAATTACTAATATAATTGTACAAATTTTATTTTTTCATCCTGTGTAAATGTGACAAGTAATTTACTTTGCGCTTCTTTCTCTTGCTATTAGAAAACTCGAATACGTGCACTTCTATACTTTTTAGAACATTTAACCTTTTGTACTCGACAGACGCCATTTGTTTTAATACCATAATCTAAATAACTATACGCGAAATAACCCAAACGCGTGCTTTTCTTCTTTTGCAGCAAGTTGTCGTTGTTTACCCCGTGATAGGTAGTCTGCATACCTGCATGCCATTGTTGTACGTGTTGGATTCTAATATCGAGTTCTGTTATGTGACGTCTATGCGGCAATAAAATCGGTAGTTTCTGCGCGTAACTGAGGGGTGAATTTCTTAGTCTCCCTCCGAGCCCAAGGATATCGAATGCGTCAATAAAAGGATTTAAAGAAGCTAATTTGCCATTGCTTAATGGCATACCTTTCTTCGATTCATTTATTTAAAGAAATCTATAGGTACTAGCAAAATTTATTGTATATAACACTGCAAATTACGGAAAATAAAGAGTGAGGAAGTTTAAGTAATGAAGAAAATTGAACGAATTATTATGTTTTTTTAATAATTTATTATATATTTTTATATTACTTATTTATTACATTTATTTATAAATGTCCACTGAACTTTATTCTTGACCACGTTATACGCATCTGTATATGTTCTGCAAAAATATCTTATTTGTAATAAATATGTTACGTACATATTTTAATTTTTTTCTAACGATATAATTCATTAAAATAGTTACATCATAATTATTCATCGAGTATAAAGAAAGGGTGCAATCCTGTCTTCATTTTTATTTTTAAACGATACATTAATTTTGTTATTCAAATGTTACTAAATGTCACCTGAAAAGAATCCAAAGTTCCTAGCTTTTAGTCGGTATCTCTTCATACAATAGAAAGTAGTTAGAAAGTTTTTCATTCTTTCCTTACAGCTCCTTTCCATCTTTTCAGTAACTATATTACGTTACGTTTATGACTTTCCTTGTTGAAAAGTTCGTCAACATTTTCAAATGTAACTCCTTTACTTTGAAACTTTTTTCTCCGCTTTTTCTTGATTAACTTTACTTTTTCCAATGAAAGGTTTCAGTGTATAGCCTGTTGAAAATTCTACAATGGTAAGAATGCGTGAATCAGCAGAAACGTGTCGCCATCTGGACTCCTCTATATTTGGTAAGTCTTTTTTCTCTTCTTGTTCTCTTTTTTTTATTTACGAGTTTATTTTCCTAAAAATTTACATAAATAATTTGTTAAAACTAATTTCTTACTGTATTTGATGTATAAAAAATCAATTATTTAACATGTTGACTGCCGCGTCAGACCTATACGGGTAACGTCAAAAATCTTGATTAGGCTGCGCCACACGCGTATTCGGGTAACACTTATTTGAGTGCTTACAAGGTAGATTGGTAGGTATTTCGAAAGTTATTTCACAAAATATGAGACCATTGAATTGTTATAAACGTTTATTAAAAATATTATTACAATGAAGGTTGATTAGAGCAATGTGGGCAAAAAGTTGTGGTTTTTTAAATATTTGTTCGTGCCTTTGATCGGTCCGTATGGATTCTTTTATTTTTGTAGAAATAGAATTATTTTATGAAATCAACGTTTCGTCGATGACAATGTTTACCCTAGGCGTGAACGTTTCTTAATATTTTTTCTGAAGTTTATCAAAATGCTGAGGTATTTTTCGAAGTCAATTTTCAGGGGCAGTACACATATTATCAGCAAAATGAAAGTTTCTAAGTAGTAATTGAAATCTCTTTCGTGACATAATAGTACGGAGTAAAGGAAAATTATGTAATGGTCTTTTCGACCAATAATTAGAAACACAGTTTGCTTTTACTGCTGAAAAATCGTGAAAAAAAAATAAAAGCTTTCTTCGAACCAATAAGCAAGAGAACCAAAGTCATTTCGATAGATAAAAGTAGACACTACTCCCAGCATTGATCTTAACACTAGGTTTACGGACGTTTTTTAATACCTATCTTTATGGCGACCCGTAAGGTTTACGGGTAAAGAAAGCTACGCATTTTCTTAAAAAATAAGACCATGAGTTTAATTTAAAGACAATTACGATATTAATAAATTTAATATAAGGTGTTTAAATCTATTAATATTGTATCATTGGAATAACTCACCCGTCAAATTGACGGGTCCCGTAAATCTAGTGTTAAGAAACTTGCCGATGCTGTAGCGTTCGAACTTCAGTCTGAAGAGCGCGCTGTATAGCATCGTGCGTGGCCTGACGGAGATTTTCTTACAAAGTAGCGTGGCAGTCATCGTGTTAAAATATAGAAGAAAGTATAGTTGAGCTGGAAGTATAATGGTAGCTCCCGAAGCAGTTGGAGAGGCTCGAGTCGTTTTATTTATAAATCTAAGAGATTGTATTTCTACCAGAGTTTCTCGAAGATGGCGCCCCTAAGTATACAGATCATGAACCTATCCCAAGCGGATATTTCGAGATCTAGGGGGTTAGTCTGGCATCGATTTTACATTTGCGACAGCTGAGTTACTGATATCGTTTTCTCCTTTCTCTGTTACAGCCGAAAGAACTCGATCGATCTCAGGACACAGCTGTCCGTGAGGATGCACGCTATCATAGGTGAGTACATCGGAGGCTCGATTCGAATCTAGCCACAGGCTCCCACGATCCACTTGGACGGATCATCCGATTCACAACGATTCCTCGACCTCTAACCGGTATCGCTAGGTCAAATATTGCTTCATTTACTGCGTTTCAGTACGAAACGATCGATAAAGAATCGTTAGTCGCGTATTGAATATCGTTTCGTTTCGACTTGCGACAGTTCCTCCGGTTTCAGACTCGTGAATCGTCGATAACGATATAATAATGTTCACATGCGAGAGAAAGAATACAAAAATCTGGAATTATTGACCGTTGAAGTAAATCAGAGAGCATTCTAAATTTTTAGATATTTATATTGATATTCTTTTTGTTTTTTCCTTTTCCTTCTTACAATAAGAATTTTAATGTTTTATTAATTTAAAACTGTCTATATTTTCTTGTCTAGTAAATAATCGATTTATAATCGTAACATAAATTCGATGAAGAGAAAAGGTTTCCGTGAAAATTCATTTAATTTGACTGTAAACAATTCTTCTTTTAGTTGGTGCAAATTTATTTCACCGCCAGAGTTCTAGATAATACATATTTCATGAATATTCGGTTTACATTTAATCTCAATCTTTTGAATATCACACATCGTGCATTGCAGTACATAAAATTGGATAGAAATGTTAGGCGAATTGCAGGCAGAGTGAAATAGTGCTCGTGAGTTTATAATAAATTATCGTACTAAATATTATCGAATAAGCTGTATTCGTTTCGGTGAGAATATTTAACCGAAAACAGTAGGAATAAATGTTTTACGTGCACGGTTTTACAATTATACAGGTGAATTTCGGTAACGGCGCGTAATATCGCGATAAATTTCAATAAACAAACACCCGCGAATTATTACGTAAAGCGTTTCGTAATTTTATCGTTAGGAAATCGCGAATCTTCGAATTACACGGTTCGTATTCACGCGCGCTGGACGCGAGGGTTCTCCCGATCACGTAACCTGCGCGCACAGCCGATTCGGTTTTAACGGGACAGCGTGACGCATGGCTGTTAGTCGAGGAAAGTTGTAACGTAAAGTGTTCCGTCGTGGAACGAACCCACCTGGAAGACATCGGTGCTGTTTTCTATCAGCCGAGCCTTCGTGCCACATGCCAATCGACCAGCGGTATTTCCTGGACTTTCCCAGTTTGAAAGAGTCCTATTGTTTAATTTCTAAAAACGGCACGTAGTTCGAAACCCTACTTTAGTGAAAGTAGGCTGTGGCACCGAGAGCTTGGCTGAAAATGGGTTAGTGGTAGGACCACTTGCGCGTGGCGTGATATCTTAACGACCCACGGCTATCAAATATCGTCTAATCTGTGGCCGGAAATTACTCATATTCCAACAGAAACGTTGTAAGAATTCGCAAATTTTGATCAAGGTCCAATATTCTACAGGGGTTTGCTTTCAATTTCTGAATCCCTACGGGTTAGTTAGACGTGGTTAGGAAAGCGAAACACACATGCAGGATCTTTAGTGGCGACAGTAATAATCTAATTATCAACTATTTCCCTTAAGCGCTGAAATATCCCGCAACGTTCTATATTTCGTACGTGTAATTTCACGTTTAACGTTTCATTTGTCCTTATAAATATATTACTCGTATTAATAAATCGAACTATAATCGAGCCGAAGATGGTCGCTTAGGCGAAATTACCATGCATGATTTTCGGATTACACGTCACCGTGACCATACGAAACGTTTACGATAAATAATTACGGTAAGAGCCGCGGCAACGAGTTGTAAAATGTTCCACGAATATATAAGCTGCTCCGCGTTATTTTGCACACAAATTCAGCCGGAGTATTATAATTTGTAACCGCATAATACGCTCTGCCCCTCGCGTTTCGTTCTCTCAACTGCTCGTTACGCGTTCCTCTAGCCTTATCGCAATCCAATAAATTCTACCGCTAAGTGCAATTTCAGTCAATGTTACTTAATACACGCTACATCCTCTGCGCATAAATCGCGGCACCCATGCCACTCGTTATCCTTCGTTACTTTTCTATAAATCTCGGAAACGGTGGTTCCCTTTAATCCTTTCATTACGGGTGCCGTATATATACGACATCCGTACGACGACCTGTGTGTACGCGTGCCGTATATATCCGGTGGCTTGTATATACGAGCACCGTCTCTCGTCGGCGAAATCTGTAAATATGTAAGTGACTGAATATGCTTTAAAATATACTCATTTTCAAGTTTTTCATATAAACAGTTGTTGACCCCTTGCCGTACTATTTAGCTTAACAAAATCCGTGTCCACGCAATGATAATTACGTTTGGCTCGCATTTGTTTTCACGTGTATGACTTGTGATATCCATGTTTGGCCAAAAATTGATATCACGAGTCAGACTCGTCAAACTACAGCAAGTGGTTAAGTAGCTCTTAAAAAAGTGTGCACATGAAAGAATTTCAAGGTTGTGTTGAACGACGTTTCAGCGTTCACCGAAGACTACCGACTGGTCATTCCGGCGGAGCGAACTGCCGTAACCAAAGGGTTAATATCCGCGGAGAAACTCGTCTCCTTCGACTTGTCGACCTTAAACAACAAAAACCCCGAATACCTCGTAAACGGCGTATAACATTTACCTACTTCTCTCCGAGGGGAACAGATTTTGTCGATTCGCCCTGTCTGATCCGTGAAAAGAAGAGATTCATTGGTCCGCGACTGGAGAACCGAGTTTTCGGGACGAAGTCGCTCGCGCGCGCGCAGATTATCACTCTAAATCACCGTGGGGGAAGCATTCTCTGTGTCGTTGGACGCGATGTCGTCGGACTTTCCACCTATCCCCCCCCCCCCCTCCTCCCACCTTCTGCTAACTCCGCCAGCTTTATTCCATCTTTTTTCCTATTTTTGTCCCTTCTTTTTTCACTTCCACCCGCTTTCCTTCTTCTCCGTGCCCCTCCCCCCGTCGCCGCTCCCTCGTTTTGTTCCGTTTCCGTGTTTGTAACATCTAATAAAATTTAGAAATGTACATAATTCCACATTGTTTGGTGTTTATAGAAAATGGATTATGATAATAAGGGTAAACGTAAATAAAAGTTAAATTAGTATATTCGATGATTACGTTTTTTTACAAGAAAAGAAATAAAAGTATCTGAATTAAATTGTATATAAATGTCTTCTGAATCATAAAAAGTAGTATATTCATTTATAAAATAATTTGGAGTGGTGTTAAAATTTGTAACATAAATATTCATCTCTGCTTAAGCAAAAATTTCATAATTATACATATTTGCATTTTATTTCATTAATGTTATTCATTAATGTTAAATCTACCTTAATTGGACAAAACGTTTCATTTGAAATTTATTCAACAATTTAATTTAAAATTAATAACACAATTTTCTGCAAGAAATTATAACAAAATTCATTTTCCGTCTTCTTTATCTTATTTCTAACTATTCAAACAGACTTGTTGCAATTCATGGATTAGTATAAGAAACAAATGCTTCCTAGATTAGAGCAAACTAAAAACGGAAAAGATTGGAAATTTAAATATATATATATTATTTTTTTTTTTTTTATAAAATACTTTATATTTTACATATACAAATAAAGACCAATAAAACAACTGTTAAGCTAATGCAATGTTTGTCTAATATTTAAGGAAAGTAAGGTTAGCAAATTACATTACAGAGTATTGTTAAAGGTGAATATAGAATTTTAGTATTTTATCTTGTGTCATTATTAAAAAGTTTTGTTACTTTTACTGTATGAAAATGCACATGGTAAACCATAAGATAAAAATTTTATATATAGATTGCTGGAAGACATAAATATATAACTGGACATCGAAGTATAAGAAGAAAATATTTTACATTTTATTCTTACATTAAAAAAGAATTATTTATCATAAAAATAGACATGTATGATTTTGAATACAATTATGAAAATCTCCTTTCCTTGTGACAACATATTTTACCAGCAAAACTGAGGGAAGATTTTTTTAAAGAATTTAATATTTTATTTGTGATTAGTGTATTTTATGCTGTTCGCTGGATGATACGAATACCACTATCTGTATGAACTGGTGAAGACAATTCACCAACTTTCAGAGCAAATGCTGCTTCTTCAAAAGGCTTTTGTATTGCACCTCGACTAAATGGTCCCAAGTCTCCACCTTGTTTAGCTGAACTACAATCGTTATATTTTGAAGCAAGTTCAGCAAATGTCGCTTTCCCCGACACAATTTGTTTTCTGTAAGCTAAGCATGTAAACAACATTATAAAGGTATATAATCAATATACATACTATTATATGTTGCAATAACAAAATCAAACAAAGTAAAACTAATCTTACATTTGATAAGTTCAAGAGCTTCTTCTTTTGATCATCTGGTAATACTCTCTTCTCGCCAAGAAGATAGTCATCTAGAACCTGAATGTTTCACTAATAAATGGGAACATTGAACCTCCTCTGGTTCATCCCCTTTATTATTTCTAGATGGATCAGCTGATTTATCTGGTCTATCCCATTCACTTTCCTTAGTATAAATGTTTAAATAATAATGCTGTCCTATTAAAAAATATCGATTAATAATACATTGCAAATTTTTTTGGGTATATCAAAATATAAATTACGTCAAATTATACCGTTTTATAATACCATGTTCGTAACGAATTATTTTATAGTATATTTTTAAATACAATAAACATTACAATATAAATTATTACATTTATTATATAAAAAATAAAAATTATCAAGACTGTAAATTATTAAAAGTTTTAAACTACGAATTTATTTAAAATGATATATGTTTGATCATGTTTAACGCCATATTAGTTTCGTGATTAATTACAATATTATGAAAATAAAAGAAACACGTATGCACTTGTTAAATTTTCATAATTCCTTAGTAACTGTACTTATAATTAAATTTTAGCAAGCGTAATGTTAGTTACCCGGAAAAATGCCGGCTGTATTCGCTATACTAGCACTGATATAACGAAATGTCGAAACTTATACAACAAAATTATAATAAAATAAATAATTACTTATGTAAAAATATTATTATATTAATTATTCAGTACTAAATAAATTGACGTACCAGTAAATCTGCTTAAACGATTTTCCCAGCCCGCTGGTAATTCTTCGTCCGCCATTGTTATCCCATATTTTTCTACTCTTGTCTCACGTCAAACACACACATATATATATATATTCGACAAGAAGCGCGAAATTTTCAAAAAGAACGGAAAGAAGTAAATGAGATGGTATTAAATATTGAAACTTAAATATTACAGAAAGTGCAAAAAATATAGAAACCTCGAAAAAAACACTTAAATATGATGAAAAAGCCTTACGAGAATGGGAGGAAATATTGAATAAAAATGAGGATAATAATGAATTAGTGCAACAATATATGAAAGGAGATTTGAAAGAATATAAGATAAAAGAGAAGTAAATAAAATTAAATGTCGACTATGTAATAATATATTTACAAGTTTTCTCTTATCTATTTCATTCTCATGTAAGATAGGAACTGGAATTAAAACGACAGAAACTGGAAAGAAAGTGTAATCGTATTACAGCAAAGAAATGATGATATTAAGGAAGTCATTCAAGTATGATCAAATATTCCGTTCTTTTATATTTAACAATACATTGTATATAGTAAATAATGAAAACAACGTCTAATATTTAATAAAAATTTTGCTGATTTTGTTCTATTTTTTGAGAAGTTGCAAAAAAATGTTAAGTTTAAAGTTTGGAAAATTTTAATCGGCAAATAACGAATAATTTACCATATATTACTCGTTTTCTCACATGGAAAACTATGTTTCATGCGTAGCGGGTTGCCACTCAATAGGCGTTCCCCATTTCCATTTCTAAAGCTACATTGATAATTAAGAAAGTAAGATTGAAGATATATACATATAGACAAAAATGTTCTTTTCATTAGCTCCCATTATTTAATGCTCGATTAATTTATAATTTTTTAACATTCTGTAGGAATTCAAAAGGTAAAAGTAATTTATTTTGACTTTAATAAAATTTAAATATTTCTAGTTCTTAATATATTTATTAACATTAATTCAAGTTTGATTTTATTAAGCAACTTTCTCTACTTCTCTATTCGATTATTTTGCCTAGGAAACTGAAGCATTACACGAACTTTCTCAAGATAAAAAGAAATATTGCAAGAAACAGAAAAATTTTGGCAGGATCAAATTGAAAATAATAAACAAGTTCAAGATTCAATTAAAAAATTAGAAAAAGAGCTTACTATGATGAATAAAATGAAGAAAATGATTAAGACATACGAAAATCAAGCAAGCAAATGAATAGTAGAAACACGATTAATAAAAGTAATTTTAAAGTTGTTTTTCTTGACATTTATCTTTTATTAAAAATTTTAGTCCCTTATACAAAAGAATATTACGAAGGAACTTACGCAACGTGTACAGCAAGTAAGAGCTGATATAAAACGTAAGAAATTACAAATTCAAATTAAAAATAGAAAAATAGAAAAAAATATATAAACAAGTAACTGATTTAACTTTAAAATTACAAGAAATTAATAACCAAAAAGTAAACATTGAAGAAAAGACAAAAGAACTGGAAGATATTTGGATTGAAGTATATATACATAAATAATAATTATTAAGTAACGCGAAATAATATGTCGAAATAATATAGGAACAGGAGAATAAGAAATCCAAAATGCCCAAAGAAATGAATCGATTACAAATGGCAAATTTACGTATTATGAATCAAATAAAAGACATAGAAAATGAAAATAAAGTTTTAAAGATGCAATATAAAAAAGAAATTAAAAAATGTGAATATTTAGATAAGAAGAACAAATTTTAGAGAATAAAAAGGAGGTATTCATGCCAGAAAATCTGAGATGAAAGTGGACAAATTAAGAGGTCATGAATATAATAAGTCTAAAGCAGAGAAAAAACAACAAAAGATCAAAGAACTTCAAACTACTTTAGATGAGAAATTGAAAGTTTCTAAATTATTACAGAAGCAAATTACAACTTTAGAAGTGTGTGGTTTTAGGTTAGGTTTTATTTATTAAAATATACACTGAATCTATTTTTTAAATATATAAGATAATATGAGAAAAATATCAAACAGTTTAGCAAGTGACAATAAGCACAAAGTATGGATTAATTTTATAAAACACACAAGTCACATAGTATTATAATCACAGGATATTCATTAATACTGTTAATTATTATAAGAATTAACACATTATTCACTTTTTATAAAATTCATTCATGTCAATTTCATCCGTAATTTTGAAAATAAAAAAATGAGCAACTTTCTTAATGCAGCTGCTTTCCAATTATGTAATTAAGATTATACACCTTTATACTGCAAAAATATTGTAATAGTAACATATAATTTTATAATTTTTGATTATACATTCATTACATATGTATAATTATTATTATATAATAATATAAAATTATACTTATAGATATATGATAATTTTTAATTAAAAATTTTAATGTTAAACACATACATACATATTGTTTATAGTATCTTTCTTAAATATATTAATAAAATTAGGAAAATATGTGTGATAATTCGTAGATTAGGAAAATAGAAAAAGTAGATTACGACTTTTTGAACGAACATGTCATTTTTTTGTTTCATTTAAATTTTGTACGTATGTCCTTTTTAATTTTACTTTATTAATAAAATATTTCATTGACTTCACTTTATTAAAAAATAAACTCTAATACGATTTATAAGAGATTCGTAGCATAGTGAGGCTGACTAATCAGGAGACTTGATAGTTTCACCAGTCAAATGTTGCACAGAAACATATATATATACATACTTCATGCGGAGCCGTTATTTTGAAACATACATCGATTGTGAATTCGTTTGCCTTTATTCGTTTTTTATTACTGTTGTTTGCTACTGTTATTCTATAATAAAGTATAGACAATATAGATTTCTAATTGTTTTACAACAAAGGGACTAAAGTAATTAAAACTGATTATTACTTTCTGATTTGTTCTCGTTTAAGATTATGTACAGAATGAATTCGGCAACTGTTGCAAATAAATATTTAAAAAAATATAAAGAAATATAATACAAAACCGACTTAGAATTCTCATGATTATAAAAGGTACGTGTTCTTAGTATGTGAAATATGTTTAATTACGATAAGTTTTGGTTTTCAGAATCATCTTAATCTTTTTAATAGAATGTTACATTTTTGACTTTATAATCATAAAATATACAGAAAAGATATGTTTATCAGTTTTTTGATATTTTCAATTTTTCTTAACTTGTAAAACATATTTTAATATAATAAAATTGATATGTTAATAGAAATCATTACTGTTATGTATCATATATTTCAAAGTATTAAGGTAGTACAACGGATATCCAGAATTTTTTTTTAAGTTTCAAGCAGTTGCAAAGTGTTACTTGACGTTATTAGATTGAAATTACAAGGTAATAAGATTCTTTGTCAAAAATAATTTTTTTTATTTCATTACTCAACTTTAATACAATAATAGTATTATTGCTATATATTGACTTCTAGAACACTTTTTACACTAAAATTTATACAATTGAAATTTGAGTACATTTATACATACTCCATAAATTTTTTAACTCATTCTTCTTGAGAGCAAAACGTTGCAAATTGAAAATTTTGGAAATAAAAGAATTTTCATTTATCCTTTATGACTTATTTTTAAATACCAAGTCATCTTCTACCTGCTTCCATCATCCGTTAACGGATATTTTGTACATTAAATAGTGTAATTAACTGATTTTGAAAATTTATTGTATGAAAAATATCATATAAATAACCATTAGAAAGAATGTGGTAGTTAATTATAGTGAATTACGTCTTTATATACTATTTGTTTTAATATGTAATATAACTTTTTTTCATTGTAAATGAAACTTCAAAACATATAACATTATATACTTTTATATTTTATAGTATAATATTTTATCAAAAAGAAAAAGAATGAAAATGAAACATTGATTAAATTAAATAAAAATTTGTATAATTCAATTATGTATTCTAAAAAGTGAAATATTTTATTATAGACGAATGAAGATTCAGTTAAAGTTGCTGTCCGTATTCGTCCATTAGTGAAAACTGAAATTGAACGAGGTTATCAAACTTGTTTAGATGTTGTTTCTGGTGAACCACAAACAGTTATCCGTAATACTGCTAAAGCTTTTACACTTAATTATGCATTTCCTTCTTCTGTTACGGAAGAGGAATTTTATTATACCGCTATTAAAGACATGATAAATAATATTTTTCAAGGTAAAGTTATATTAAATCGTGTAATTCTATAAAATATTGCAACTATTGCAGCAAATAATTATGTACCTTAATTTTACAGGTTATAATGTTACTATATTAGCTTATGGACAAACATCTCAAGTCATTGATTACTCTAAAGAAATACATGAAATGGAGCAGGAAATAAAAACACTACAAGCAGAAAGAGAAGAACTGTTACAAGAGCTGCAAAACGCGCAAGCAAATAATGTTAGCACAAAGTAAGAAGTTGGACACAGTTTAGTCTATGCTAATTATTGTACTATTATATTAATTACTTTATGTATTTTGCAGATTGGCAGAATGTAGACGTAAAAAAGTACAAGAATTAGAGAAAAAAATGGCAGAATTAAGAGGAAAAATAACATACCAAGATAAAATAGTCAAAACGAAAACTGAAATCGAAAAAAAAAACTGAATCCGATAAATTTACGAAATGGAGAGAATCAAAGGAGAAAGAATTAAACAGATTAAAAGATCAAAACAGGAAGCAAGTAAACGAAGTGACACGTTTAAAAATATGGCACAGTAAACAAGAAGAAAATGTGTTTAAGAGAAAAATGGAAGAAGCTTTTGCTGTTAATAAAAGATTAAAAGTAATGGATTATGTGAACTCTTTGTTGCAATACTTTATTTAATTAATTAATTAATTAATTAACTTGCAATTCATCAAATTTATAAAATTATAGATGTTCATAACAATCTTCATGACGCTATTAAAAATAACTATCTTAAATTTTAATTGGAACTTGTAAAAATGTGAAAAACCATACGTACAAAAACTGAATTCTTTATCCGATATTTTTCTTGAATGTGTCAAAATGAATGTAAAAATGGTTATTTAAATTAGAATATTCTGTATAATAATCTCTTAATTTAATGAAAACTTTTGTTGCGTGTTTGTAATAATAAACATAATTTTAGGAAAAGTATGAACTTCTGCAAGCACAATTGAATGAGTACCGAGTCAGAGAGGAAGAAAAAGCATTAAATAGCGTTAAAGAATATGATGATAATAGCAAATTAAATGAAGAATTGAAGCTTTATAAACAAAAATGCCAAATGCTGGAACAAAAAGTTGATATACGTTCATAATTTTGTTATTAATATTTTTAATTTCAAATATTATAAATTGTCATATAAATTTTTCAGCTTTCAGATAAAATTCAAGAAAAAAAAGAAAATGTGAAACCAAAAGTAAATGAAGTCACAGAAGAAGAAGATATTTATTTTAATGATGAAAGTATCATTGAAGTGGATGGCAATTGAAAAGATCCAGATTGGAGACAAACACCATTTTATAAACGTATACGAAGTCTTTTAGTAATGCAATGAAATTAGGCATAAATGAATGTTGTATGTGTATACGTGTAAGAGGTGTGATCGGGGTAACAGGAAGAAACACGGGTCAAAATCTTAAAAAGTCTTGGAAAAGTTTATTTCATACTAAGTCTCTTATTAATGCTCGAAGATCTCTGAACAATTGACCCCGACAACTGTACGCGCACGGAGGCTTCTCATTTTCAATGCTCTTCGCTCTCAATTCTTATGGAACGATCGAGAGATGTTCAGGCTCAAAGTTACCGCAATTCGTCTGTCGGCGACGGTGTTTTATAATTCGTAACGTTAATTAAATTTCTTAACTGTTGATAACAATATATTATATTTTCAGTTTTAGAATACAACAAAGAATTCATCGCGTGAACATATGACAATGAAACGAACATCAGATGGAGATATAAAATGTTATTGGAATACGAATTGTGTTACACGTATGTGTAAATGTCGAAAAAATAAAATTATACGCAACGATAATTGTAAATGTACTTTAGATTATTGTCAAAATAGCGATACAAAGAATGTAAATATGTAATTTATTATAATGATTATCATTCAAATATATGCAATGAGTCGTATATGATCATTTTACAATTATCTCTTATTTTTAGGTGACTCGTGCATTATTTGCGGATCATATTAAAGAATACATATGAAGAATAAGAAGAAGAAGAATGAGTCCATAAAAGAACCAAATGTACATTTAAATTATATTTTTGTGATTTTATTTGTACAATTGTATGTTAATAAAATTCAATATTTTTATTCAAACAGATTTATGAAGCAACACTAATATCAACATCATTATTGATATACCTACATAGTCAATGCCAACAAAAGTAATACTTTGTAACTGTTTCTATACAAAAGTGCAATTAGTGCTATGTAAAAGTAATTTGTTTTGTATGACATAGCAAAAATGTTTTAGGGAAAAGAACAGTGTTTTACATTTTAGCACTCAAATTTTATGATTAATGCTAGTCATAAATATAATATAATGTACTCATTATGTATTAAAACAATGAAATTTTTTATTCTTTGTAATTGATTGTAATTGATTGGCCATTGATAACATTTTCGATACAGAATATTTTAACAATAAATATATAAAATAAATTAACATTTGTTTATAGTGCACATCTTTTTTTTAAACATTTATTTAGATATGAAACAGAAAAACGATAAGAAGTTATGCATATTAATAAAATACTATTTATAATTTAAATTCATTAATAAAATAGAATGATTTAACAAAACAAAATTATTGTACAAGAAAAATATATATTCTATTAATAAATATAAAATATGCATAAATGTAGCGGTAAAATTCAAATTCATATTTCTGTTAATGAAAGTTAGATCCCTCCCGTTTACTTATTTGTACCAAAGTGTAATAAATATTTGTCATAAAATCTACGTTATTCATTGTTATAAACAATACAGTAACCTTATTATATTTTTGTATTGTATTTCTTTTATTTTTTAATTTTTTAATATAATTTATATTGCTTAAGTAATTATTGAATAAATAGAAAATTATAATTAAAATTATACTAAGACACTTTTTACAAATAATAATACTAATTACGTAAATAATTTACAGAGACTATATATAACATACAAATAAAACTATATATGCTCAATGCATATTTGTAGTTTTCAAATACATACAAAGTACGCGCATATAAAGTCGGGTTAGAAAATAAAGAAATAGATTTATTCTAATATCAATAATAATAGTGATATATAATCATTAATTAGATAATATACAGTTTAATTATTCATTAATTATGTACAAAAAAAAAATCCATTATTTTTATAATTTTAAATGGACTTCTTTTTCCCCAACCTAATATAATTTTCTAAATTATAAATTTCCTAATCAGAACATCTATGATTTTTAACCGGAAACATAATAATAATGAAGAAACGACTGTCAGCGTCATATATGATTTAATATTGGAAACACTTACAATTGGAACACGTTTGGTTCAAATTCATGGATTATGCTGAGAACTGTTTCTTAATTATCATTAAATTTTCAGTCCAAAATCATAGACGGCGCTAATTAGAAAATTTATAATTTAGAAAATTGTATTAGGTTGGGCAAAAAGAAATCCATTTAAAATTATAAAAATAATGGATTTTTCCAACCTATTATATATGGACGTTACATCGTTTAATGTACATATATGTTATATTATTCGATGTATATGTGTGGGGTTAGATCATTTAATTATGATGAATAATTATATAAATGTATTCAGAATTAATTTTAAAGTTTAATTAATGTAGCTGTGTCATGTAATACAGTAAACAATTTGGTTACAATATGACACTAAAGGTAATAATTATGGTATATCAATGTTCCCATTGTGCATAGATTTTGGTCCAGTCATGGTATTATAATTTACTGACTTTAACATTAGTCAATCCTTAATATACTTTTTTTGCCAATATATCAACATAACTTGATAATTAGATCATGTGTTAAATTTAGTAATATTGTAGCAACTAAATTGTAACAAGAAGATTTGACACAATTAAATTTTGTGAATTATATTTTTAAATATTTATATTTTGAGACAATTTAGTTATTCTACTTTAAGCCATTTTAGTATGTATCATTTAAAGGTAATAACAAAAAATATGAGTTTTTTTCTAAACCTTTTCAACCTTTAACATAAAAATGAACCTCCAAACTTTTTTAGTTTTCGTATAATACATCATTCCAACCAAAAATCGTATATTTTTAGAAAAACTTATATTTTTTTAAAACTTAGGATATCAGAGCAATTTAATTTTCAAATTCGTATTCAGAAAGGTAAACTCAACAATAGTTACGCAATGGATATTGTAAATTAAAATTCGTGTTAAGCAGTGTAATTGAACTATAAAATAATTGGATTATGATCTAGCAATTTTAATAATTAAAATAATGCTGTTTCTTGAGAAATTACTTATGATTACTATTACCATGGTATATACCAAAAACAGAGAAATTAAGCTTCACCACTGAAATAATACAGAATGAAAAAGCATGTAAACAAACAATACAAGTTCACTATGAGAAGAGTTTTATGTTGTGGACAATAGGTGCATTTTTAAACAAAAAATTTTGGATAAATCACAAAGTCTTTTTGAGTTATTATTCATATTATATAGCTCAGTTCTTATATTATTCAACAAGATTATTCTGACTTGTCTCTAGTATTTATATTTGTCAATTTATTTCGGTTGCCATTAAACATCAAAATTAAAGCATCGAATGAATAAGAAGAAAAGATTAAACTTACAGAAGAACACGATGTCCATTTAAGACTAGCAGAATCAGCTAGGAATGCACTAAAACAAGATTAGGAGCAAGTATCACGTAATTCAGATTATTATTTTTCTTTCAAGTTCGACTTGCAAGAAGCATTACCGTGTCCCAAGTTGACTACCTCAGTAGCATATTACAAACGCAATATGTATGTTCTAACTTTGGGTATTCACAATTTTCATAATGATAATGTTTACATGTACATTTGGGATGAAACTATACCAGAGGTGCTCAAGAAATTGTTTCATGCATCTTAAAACATGCTAAAAATTTAAGAAGTGAAAGACACATTACAGCTTACAGTGACATGTGCGCCGGGCAAAATAGAAACATTAAAGAAGGTTTAATGTGGTTAAAAATTGTCCAAACTTTGGACAGTAATGTGGAAAATTATAGATCACAAATTTTAAATATCAGGACATTTGTTTTTACCAAATGATAGAGATTTTGGCATGGTAGAAATGTCATTAAAAAAGAAAATTTACTGTTCGTTCTCCAAAATTATAAAAAAGTGTCGGAAAGGTAATAACTTTATTGTATATGAAATGAGACAAGAAGATTTTGCATCAACAAAATTATTAGAAGACACAATTTTTAAAGGGGTAAAGAATTCTGATGGAGAATCAATAAACTGGTTAAAAATATATTGGATACGTTTTGTCAGAAATAATAAAATTTTCTATAAGACATCAATGAATGAGAATGAAAATTTTAAAGTCTTGAATTTATTACCACGTCAGGGTAGACCAAGAAAGTTCGAAAATATTCTATTGACATCACTGTATAAAAATAATAGACAAATTACAACAGCAAAATTCAAGGACATAATTGACCTATTACGATATATACCACCGAAAAATCACGATTTCTTCAAATCCCTTTCACACACACAAAATGTAGATGAGTAGTAAATAGTTTCGTAATAAATTTATGTTTGTAACTTTGTACGTTATGTAGTTAAAAAATGTTTTGAATCGCATAAATTATGTTTCCGAAGTGTTTTAAAGATATGTAAAATAAATTGAGTATTGTTTTTTTTCAATTTGAAGCATCTTAAATTATGTTGAAAGGACTTGGACGCCTTCAAATTTTATAATGAATCTGGTTGTTAATTTTGCAAGTAGCCTAACTCCATTCTTGATAAGAAAACGCATATTATTCACTTAATAATTGCCACTATTTTAATAAGAATTATAAATTTAACACCCGTAGATACACTTAAGCAGTATGACACATTAGTATCCTATACTATATATATTTTTAAATTCATTGAAACGCAAACCCTTAATTATCTCCATTTGAAGATAAAAGAAATTAGGCCACTTTCAAAATAAACGGCTCATTTATTCTTGAAAATATAGAGAGGTAAATTGGGCATAATAATTTAATAGATATATTTAACGTTTTTTTTTTATCTAAATTATATAAATTCTATAAATTCAGTTCTAATTTGATTATCAATCTTACAAAAGAAGAATTTATATCCTAATTTATTTTATTTGAGAATACAGGAATTACAAAACATTTCTAAAGAATTATAGCAGGTTATTTTTTGTATAGTGTACACATAATATTAATGTTAAAAACAATAGAAACAAAAGAAATAGTTTTTAATGCTTTTCTGAAATTCCTTTTACTTTATTGCCTCTGCCATGATACACTTTGCACATTCATACTGAATATACACTTTATATATAAATATATATAAATAGATAAATGTACATAAAATAACATAATTATACAACATACTAATTAATTATATACACATTAAATTACTGATAAGGCGGTGGTTGATGTTGATAATGTTGTGGTGGTTGACTCAAATGTCGTTGTAAATGTGTCACTAATTATGGAGTTGGTTGTTGTCCACCTGCATTATTTTGTTGTTGCTGCTGCTGCTGTTGTGCTTGTTGTTGTTGTTGCACTGCAAGCATTTGTTGTCTCATACGTTGCTGATTTATTGCCTGTTGCTAATAATGCAAATAATTATAACTATTCGTAGAAAATGAATTTGACGCTTATGTGTCATTTTTATACTAATAAAATTATAGCAAATGAATAGATTTTATTACGTTGATGTTTCAATAGTATACTTTAACGAGTAATATAAAATTTTAGCATTCTGGCATTTCTTATATAATATTGCAATAAATATATACAAATTTTAGACGCAGTTTCGCGATTCTGAATATCATGAACATTAATAGTAATCAATGAATGCATGTCCATTTGATTATTTGTCCTTTTCCGTATCAATTATTATACTAAGCGCGACAAAATTTATTCTTATTCTTGGATAGGCTGACTGATAGTCGATCGAAATGAAATTTGGAGGAAAGGGGAAGTGAGCAATGGTTGTTAAATATAAAATTTTAACTTTGGGAATTTAATAGCTTCCACGATATTAATAAAGAAATGTTGGAAATTATATGTTACCAAACGTGTAAATATCTTTGATGTATAGTAATTCTCGCGACGTCGTCGAACATTTCTGCTAAAGATATATACAGTGTTTCAGTTACGATACATCTTTCAGTCCTCCAGTAAGCAAATCTGTAAGGAATTCCATGAAAAATGAACTTGCCTCTTCTATGTTAAATTTTTAATTCATTAGCCGAAATATATTAGTTTGTGATATATTACTCTAATTCCATCTAAACATGTATAGTGTCGCACTTGCACCGGACTGCAAGTAATAAAATAAGAGATAGCCAAACTTAATATCTCAGAGCTATTAAATTCCTGAAGTCAAAAATATATATTTTTAGGACATCTATTCGGAATGGCAATTATTGTACAGATAAAAGATGTTAATCCTTGTGGGTGTAATCTCGTCTTATATGACACCATATTTCAAAACTACCGAGATCAGTCCACACATTCTGCTTTTTAGTTTCTAAATATTGTGTCTTTGCCAAAAACTAACAAAAGCATATTATTTTTTCATGCTTCTCCAATCTATATTTCTTTTTAATATTAAAATGCGGTCTTGATTGAAATAACTGGGAAAAAATAAGTCGATTTTATAGCAAAGTGGTCACTAAAGTACATTTTTATCCTATTTTATGATAAAATTCATCACTTGAAATACTTGTTAATAACAGAGAAAAATATAATGGATGAAATAATTCAATAAACTTACTAGTTGGAACTGTTGATTCTGTTGTAAACCAGCATTAGTAGTACCTACACCTGTTACTCCTACTGTACCAGGTTTTCCACTAGTTTGCCGATATGGTGGTGCTGGTTGATTTTGAACTCAACCTCTCATTGGACCCATTTTCTTCATTCTAACATTTGGAGCCTGAAGAATATAAATCATAATTTTTATTTCTTTATACTAAAAAGCTTTTTGCTAGAATCATTTTATTTACTTTTTTCTCAAATGAAACCTAAAGATACGGTGGTCTCGTAGCTCCAGGTTACATACGTCGTTGTGGTATATACTCTTGCCCCCTTTGAGGTCCCATTATTTGTTACTGATTAGAAAACATCATGTTCTCTTGCTGATTCATTAATGTTCATAAAATTGTTACTGCTGCTGCTGTTGTTACCGTGGTATCATTTGTTGATTTCCATATCCTGCATAGTTTTGATTCATTCCTGGCTTATTTATAATAATTTTATGTATTATACTCTGCAAGGTATTTATTACAGTAACAAACAACAATTTATAATTACCCTGTTGCATCCCAGTATAAATTCCTTGTTGTTGTGGCTGTTCCTGTTGTTGTGAAACAAACTTTTCTTGTTGTGGATTGATATTTAGACCTCCATGTTGAGCTCTTAACTGTTGCCTAATGAATAGTAGTCTCTGCATTCCTTGGAATGCTCCAGGTCCGCCAACAGATGCAGTATTTGATTGATGCTGGGAGCTTATTCTCTGATTGGACGTTAATCGTAAACGTAACATATGAGAAAGTGCTTGTTTTGATTGATTGTTCAGGCCTGGTCTATCATATCTTGGTCCAACTGGGATTGCAGAAACACATCAATTGCAACTTCAGCAAAAGTATCTAACCACTGGGAAAGATCATTTGAGCCTGGAGAGAATTGTTTCTACATAAGTTCCAAATCAAGCCATGACATCCTTAAACTCCATTGCTTCAGATTCTCCAAAATGTTTGTTATATGAGTGTTTTGGTCAATAAATGGATAACATATCATATGAAGTAACTGTTGAGCTTGACAAGGTGACAGCATATTATCAAGTAACATGTCGGGATGACAAAGTTCCTCTGGATTTTGTAAACATCCTTCTAATACCCACTCTTGACTGCAGATTTGTCTATGAACATGTTGCATGAAGTCTGACAATCCTTTTACATGTTCATGTCATTCCAGCACTACTGCTAGATGAAGATATTGGTAAATCTAGTCCCAGGTCATTACCACCTCCTAGAATATCACTGGTATCTACAATATAATTGATAGACCTGATTGGTCCACCTGTAGTTACACTCACACTTACACCAACACCAACACCAACACTATCTGGTTCTCCTGCTTTATTTGAATAATTCATTAGCACATCTGGTTTCTTTGGTGGCTGTTTACCAGCAAGCAGTTGCATCAGCAACAACTAGAATAGCTTTAAATACAGCCAGAACTGGACCGACTATGATGTTATTGTGAGCAGCTGCTAGCAAGTGTCTATCACAACTTAATTTTATACTATAACCCCTAGAATTTCCATTTGGTAAGGGATGAGGGCTTGTGCTTATGGAATACAAAGCTGGCTGAGGACATTCAATGGTTTTGAGGAGTGATAAAAGCAAATGATAGGTTAAACGAGCTCCTGCTTCAGCCTCCATATCTGCATCTCCACGACCCTTATTACAAGCGTTTACCAGGAATGGCAGTGCTATATGCATGATAAAATCCTCCAAGGAGAAGCAATGTCTTGCTATAAATAAAAAGTGATATCTTGATACATAATTGATCAAAAATCTTTTGATAGGCTCTTTCAACAATAATTTATATTAATTTATTATAAAAAAATAAATATCTAAAATTTTGTTTTATATGTATATATTACTTATTAATTGAATTATGTATTTTTTAAAATAAGTTATAAGCATTAGAATTCAGAATGTACTAAAAGATTTTAAGATTGTTAATAATGATTATAAAGCAATTATTAACATAAAATTATCAAATATAAATTGAACATAAAATTTACCAATTAAAATTGGCGTAAATACAGCCAGAGAATTATGTATACTTAAGTCTTATAAACCAACTTGATTTAATACATCAATGTAACAGGCAGAGCTATTTGAAGAACAACAAAGTGCATAAGGACTCCAAGTCATTCGGTCTTAAGTGCATTACAACAAGCTGTTAATTCTGCACATGTCATCGCGATGTCGTTTAATTTGTCATTACCTATTTCACTGCAAACTGCAACTATCGCGATACAAACAAAACTTTAACTATTAGATAGTGTCTCATTCAATTGTCTAGTCTAATGTGGTTCGATTTTTCCTCCATGTCTTGGACTAGTAAATACATCTACGATAATTTGCGAATTGTACACATGGCTTGACGTTGTTGGCTATAACGTGTTGTAAAGAGCAGTTGGAGACACTGGAATAACCAAGTTAATTATAATTATGATTATAATTCACATTAACTGAGGTTTCATAAATTAATGAAATTTTATTTGGAAACATAATACTTAACAACAAACAACAATGGTATCTTCTTAATACACTTACAACATATAGACTTAAACTTGTAGTATAACTTCTAACAAGTTGACTATTTTTAATTTCCAATTATGTTTCAATTTCTGGTAGTTCCTTCAATATTTGAATGCAAACGTCTATCAAACCGTATATATAACGCTAATTCCATTAAATCAAATAGAAATGCTACATGTTCTTGAACCGGCAAATAAGATGAGCCAAACAACAAAACAATTTGTCGTATAAACAATGCATAATTGCAAAGAGAAAACGTTTTTGTGAAATTTAATAATAAGCGTGAATAATTAACCTACGAAAAACGAAAATTGTCTCTGTGTAAGGATCAGAACAGACCTTTCAAATAGTTATGTTAGCGAGAAGGCATTTAAATGTTGCAATAATATTGAAACTTTATTTCTACCTATATATACCTCAGAGGATGTTTCCGGCTATCCGAGGTTACAAGCTCGTATCCGATCGATGAAAATCGGGCGAAATCCGACGAACTCGTAATCCAGCGTTTTCCAGTAACCGAACCAGGCCGAGCCCACCCGAATTTTCCCGACTCTACCCGACTGCTCGGGTACTCGACGTTTCGGGTTGTCTCGCGTCTCTGTACTGCGGGATAAAATATCGATATTCTATCGATCTGTTGTACGTTCATCGTATTCGAGATACTATTTGCAAAATGTAAATTTAATACAATATTCGTTTTCACATCAATTTCATTTCGTTTCCTTTGAGATTTGAGACATTTCTCCGCGAGAAAGGCCAGAAGAACTTTCCATTAAAATATTTGATTTACCTATCAGAGAATGTACAGATTGCAAAAGCTTCATCGACATCTGTACGACAGTCCTAACTCGGTATTACAGGACAATAGGTAATGTACACGAAACATAGTAAAATTAGGGTATTCTCTGATTATAAATAGACATATCGACTGAACGAAAAAAAATCATTTACATACCTAGAAAAAAAAATGTTAACACTGAACAAAATTTTTCAACAGATTGCCAAGTGGTTACACAACGTTTCATGAATTCGAAAAACAATAGATGAACGAAATAGGATCAAACCACGAGACACGTGTTTATTATATTTATTTAGTTTTGCAGTAAAATTGCTAACGTCTAGTGTGAGAAATAAAAACTAACTTTCATCGGCCCATGTCGGATTTTCCCGTACATATATATGCTTCACCACTTGATTAATTAATAATACAAATAATATTGGGTTGTCCGGAAAGTTCGTGCCGATTTTTTAGGAAAATTAAAACGCAGCTCATATAAATATTGGTATACATTTATTAAGTTATATAGGTACCATTCTGTTCCATAACCTTTCTCCATATTTCATGCAGCTTGAGAATTTTGTTCTTCCAGAACTTCTCAGGTTATTCGGCAACAAATTTGTCCAAATGGGTTTTTATCTCAATCAAAGAGTTGAAATTTTTTCCATTAAGGGAATTTTGTAATGATCGGAAAAGGTGGAAATCCGAAGGCGCAAGGTCTGGCGAATACGGTGGATGGAGTAAAACATCCCAACCAAACTCCATCAATTTTTGCCGAGTTCTCAAAGACACACGAGGTCGCGCATTGTCCTGATGAAACACGACGCTCTTCCGATTCGCAATTTCTGGGCGTTTCTGTTCAATTGATGTCTTCAATTCATCTAATTAAGAGCAATACTTTGCCGAATTTATTGTTTCATTATTTGGTAAAAGCCCATAATATAAGATTCCTTTCCAGTCCCATTGGATACAGAGCATTACCTTCTTCGAATGAAGACCGGCTTTAGGGGTGAATAAAGGTGGTTCATCTCGCTTTCCCCAGGACATTTGACGCTGAACATTTTTTTAAATTATCCATTTTTCATCTCTTTTAGAATACGTACACATTTCATTTGTTTTTAATAATTGTGATATATTCAGTCAGGCCTCTTACGCTACCTACCGAAAATCGGCACGAACTTTCCGGACAACCCAATAGTATGAATTTAATACCTTACCCAATTAAACCTTAATACCCAATAAAAAAGAAAGCAAAGGACGGGATACAGGCCACCAGAAATTTTTCAATATCTGGACGGTCAAGGGTACATCCAGAATGGGGAAAATGTACTCTTGATGTACCACATGGCTAGAAAAAGCGGACAACACGGCAATTTTATATAGCACCGACGATACTCTCGACAACGCGTTAAAAATTAATACAAAATTATCGAAAATAGACCATGAAGGTTCGCACCGTAAAAATGTAAAAAAATATTGGTGACTCGATCCGCGTTAGAAGCAATTTATATATAATTGTTAAAAAATAGTAAATAAAATGTATACTGGATACATATAAGATTATTTTGTTTCATTTCATCTTTTTTAGACACAAGTTTCGTACACGTAAATTGCCCGTAGCTTCTATGATCAAGATAGTATTGCTTTCGCGGTCTAAAATGTTGGTAAAAAAAATGTTCACGGATCCAGATTCATCACTGTCGCACGCAGCTATGCGACAAGTAGATAAAGTAGCCGCTGCGTCTCCGATGACTCGGTTATCGTGTTTCTATTATCCGTTGGACGGAAATTATAGCAAGTCCGGAAATGCGGCTTCGGCGGCGTAAACACTATCGCGGCCTGCCGATAATCCGGAATAAACACTCGTTACATCGCACCGATCCGGACACTTAACACTCGCCCCGATATCGCTCGGTCAACTCGCCAATGCCACGATACTTCGTCCAACCCTACTTTTTCAATGCTCTGGACTTTTACAGAGTCTCGGACAAAAATAAAAAAAAAGAAATAAAAAAAATTAACCAAGGGCGACCTACCGACGATATACGAATCGTTTACGACGCGATCCGATTAAAAGCGATTATTGGTTCTCGTTTATCGTCTACTTGTCACGAGCTTCGCTCTTTCTATATATGGGAGTCGTTTCCCGAAATCGAGCAACAGTAAGGAACAGCGACGGTTCTAGCTAGTATTACAAGCACGCGTGGAAAGATTAGAACGACTGCGTGGAAGGATGAGAACGACGGCGTGCAAGAGGATCGGATGGATATCAATGACGATATCGAGTGCATGTTTATAATCGAATATTTAGGATACGTGACAAAATACATGACCGAAAAGGAGAGCATATATATATAAAATTAGGATACGAGCGGGCCAGTAATCGAATGGTTGCGAGCAAGTCGTTTCGTTTTTCGTCGCTGTGTTTCGTCTGTTTTATAAAAAAAAACATCTATGCGTATAGGCAACTGTTTTCAGAAATACCACACTTTGGAAAATTATAAAATATCAAATTGAAATTATCGATAAAAAGATTAACAGATTAATCTTCATGCATACATTAATGTGCCAAGAAATGCTGCCAAGCCTTACCCCCTTCTGCCGACCGGGCAGCAAACAGTCGCGCGTCGAATTGTCCCGATTGCAAACGGTTTCTAACACGTTGAATGCCACGTGATCCAGTAACGGCTATGTTTCCACAGGGGCCAGTCACCCGTAAACGGCTGACACTATTCTTCGACCAATTAGAACAGGATTTTTGAGGTAGTTTGTAGTAATTTTATTTGTAACAATTATGACGACTATATGCAACAGAAAGTGACAATAAATTATAAAGTAAATTAAGAGAAAAGAAACGTTAAAAATATACTTGTATTTAAATTTGTTTTATAATATTATAACATTTTATTACTTAAATTGATACGATAATATTTCTAACTTTCATCTACACTTTTGCGTTGTCTAACAAACATTTTAGGGATCAAGAAATAAATAAAGATGATAAAAATATGAAAGTTTTGGTATAAATGCAATCAGATCTCTCATAGTGATCTTTTTTTCGGAAGGCTTATCGTATTCCCCACTTCGAGGCCCTTTATACTTTGAAAGCATCTTCCGCAAAATTATTTTTTAATGCTCTTTAAAAAAATTTCTTCTAAAAATAAGAATGAAATAAACTGTGGTTACACTTAAACGACGCAGTCTTGAATTTCGGCCCGGAAAAAACTCCACTGAGTTACGCTGGGCGTTCAACGTGTTAAAAGCTTCGTTTCAAATAAAATTGAAAAACTGTGGAGTTGGTCAAACAGTGGAAATGGTATGGGACACCTGGAAGAAAGGAAAAGTCCTTAGACGCGAGACGCTGGCGGAGAACCCGAGCGCGGTGGCTTGGCCTACGAGTCTACAGCACGTGGACCCCCCCCCCCCCCGAACCATTACCGGTCAAGTCGCTAGTGCCGGAGCCTGATTTTCGTATATTAGATTTTACACTTCTGGTGTATCGGACCACGACAAGTTTTAGAAAGTAAGGTGTCTTCCAGATGGTTTAGTTCCTTGACGGAACAAGATCCGGTCGTAAACGGGAGGAAAATTTGTAATAGGCGTTAGTTGAAAATCTTTCTAAAAGAACCAAGTATCTATGAAAGTGTGCGTGATTTGAAAGTCATTTCTTCGTTTTCAAATATTTTTCAGTAGCGGTGAATCATTCAAATTTTGCTTTGTTCGTTGATGGCAGAGTAATAGACCTGCTTCTATTGGAAACAAATAGATACGCCGAACAAAAATTAAATAATTCCGAGTTAACTCCATCCTCACGGATATATAAATGGACACTCATTAATTCTGAAGAAATAAAAAAATCTTTGGGATCGATGTTATGGATGGGATTCGTAAAAGCAAACCCTGCATCTAATTATTGGTCGAAAAGCCCATTATATAATTTTCCTTTACCTCGTACTCTTATGTCGCGATACAGATTTGAATTACGACTTAAAAACTTTCATTTTGCTGATAATATGTCTACTGCCCCTGAAAATCGATCTGGAAAAATACTTCAGCTTTTCGATAAACTTCAGAAAAAATATCAGAAAGGAACGTTCGCGCCTGGGTAAAACATTAAATATTAGAAAATTTAGAGAGTTGTTAGCTTTGAAATTATTAGGACAAACTGACAAGAAAACCAAATCCACGAGTTAACGTAGTCAGCGTAATATTGCTATCCGAAAAATTCTTCCGGGTAAAGCATTAGACGGGCTTGCAAAATAAGCTATAAAAATAAAAAACTTCACACGGACCGATCAAAGGCACGAGCTAATATTTAAAAAACCACAAATTTTTTCCAAGATTGCGCTGATCAACCTCATCTTTGTATGGACTGTTTTAAAACATTCCATTGTAATAATTTTGTTAACAAACGTTTATAACAATTAAATGGTTTCATATTTTGTGAAATAACTTTCGAAATACCTACCAATCTACCTTGTAAGCAATGAGACTAGCGTCACCCGAATACGGATGTGACGCGGCCTAATCAGGATTTATGGTGTTACCCGTAAAGGACTGACGCGACAGTCAACGATTCACGCTTTGTTACCATCATAGAATCTTCAACAGGCTGTACACTGAAACATTTCATTAGAAAAAGTAAAATCAACTAAGAAAAAGCGGAGAAAAAAGTTTCAAAGGAAAGGAGTTACATTTGAAAATGTTGACGAACTTTTCAACCAGGAAAGTCATAAACGTAACGTAATAAAGCTACTGAAAAGATGGAAAGGAGCTGTAAGAAAAGAATGAAATACTTTTTAACTACTTTCTATTATATGAAGAGATACCAACTGAAAGCTAGGAATTTCGTATTCTTTTCAGGCTGCCTAATACGTAGCGATGGAAATGGTTCTTCTAACCTTTTTTCTAACCGGCAGAAATAATTTGCGAAACGAGACGGACCATTTGGTTTACGATTTACATTCCTATTTAGGAACATTTGAATAACAAAATTAATATCTCGTTTAAAAATAAAAATAAAGACAAGAATGCACCCTTTCTTTATACTCGACGAATAATTATGATGTAACTATTTTAATGAATTATAACGTTGGAAAACAATTAAAATATGTGTGTAACATATGTATTACAAATAAGATTTTTTTGCGGATTATATATAGATGCGTATAACGCGGTCTAGAAGAAAGTTCAGTAGACATTTACAAATAAATGTAATAAATAAGAAATATATAAATATATAATAAATTATTAAAAAAACATAATAATTCGTTCAGTTTTCTTAATTACTTAAACTTCCTCGCTCTTTATTTCCTGTAATTTACAGTGTTATATATAATAAGTTTCGCTAGTACCTATAGATTTCTTTAAATAAATAAATCGAAGAAAGGTATGCCACTAAGTAAGGGCATATTGGCTTGTTTAAATTCATTTATTGAGGCATTCGGTATAACAGAATTACGTATTAGAATCCAGCACGTACAACAATGGGATGCAGGTATGCAGACTACCTAGCACGAGGTCAGACAATCAATATTGGCCGATACACGGTAAAGGCATTACCCGAGAAATATAATTCTAATACGTTCGTGGTCGTAAAGTTAATCTCAAAACACCTCGGTATAGAATAGGAAATTTTCCAGCTATACGACTCGAGCAATCACGATCCATTGAAAACGCCGGAATAGATTATTGTGGGCCTTCCCTCATAACGAAAAGAAAGGATCGAAATCAAACAATGATTAAAGCAACGAAGGCAGTACATTTATACGTAACGTTTTAATTTATACGGACAAAATACGTAGAAATATAAAAATTGTGATTCGCGAATCATTATAATTGAAAAAGAATACATTAGAATTTTGAAAATTGTTTACGTTACTATGATAATAAACAAAGCATTGACAGTTGATTTTAATATAATCTGAAACTTATTCGTCTTCGATAACCTCTGTATCGTATTTGGTTCATAGATCTTATAATTACCAATATTACAAATATTATATACAGATGAATATATTATATACATCTGCGTTACATTTTGTAAAAAAACACAAAATTTGAAACATCTCCATAAATCTGATATTTTATGCCTTTCATCGAGTTTCTTTTTCTTTCGAAGGATATTTTAAAAGAACTACCTTATGAAAATCAAGTAAAGAGGAGAACAATAGCTAGGGACTCGTTTCCGAACATGTCGATTACTAGTATTGATATGATCGTCAAGATGAAATGCGATATGAAGCAGCATTGTACTTTTAAGTTTACAATTTTTCAAATTTATTTTCGTTAAATATCGTGTAACAAAGGATTCCATATATTCAGCTCCTCCGATTCCTGCCGCATAAATCTAAGATCACGCAAGATATTTAAATTTCAAAAGAACGTAAGGACAGTTGTAGAAAATTATTCACAGAGCAAAATGTCTTATTCTTGTCATAAAATAATTATTGGAAAGATGCCCTAAAATCGATATTTGCAAAACCATGGAAATATATTAGGTCGTCCCATAAGTTCTTTCGCGGAGATATTTACATTTTTCGTCGCATTTTATAAACTATATCGATGATTAACGTATTTTGCCGACCGAAATAGGAAGAAATAGAATAACAAAAGGGCGATTACATTTTTTCTTAATATTTCAAGGTTTATTCGACATATAGTTCTATGTAGTAAAAGTAAAAACCGGCAAGAACTTATTGGACGACCTAATAGAATATGTAAATGCAAAAATTGCAATGGCCTTAGCTTTAGTAAAAGTTCACGTCACATGAAACTGAATGAAATTGCAAGAAAAAAATTCGAACTCGACAAAGCTAATATCGTGTCGAGAAATACACCAATAAGTCTTGTGCATTAAATACAAATATACGGTAAATTTTCATTGCGATCTACTGCCATCATAACAGTACGATATTGACAAATAATTATATGGCATATTATACTGAACCCAAATCAAAGCAGCAACAATTGGTATTGATAACTAAAAAGAGACGTGACCTAATTGAGAAATTTAAATGAAAGTAATCTGCAAAAAATTTCACAGGAAAACGAAGTGTTTCACAATAAATCATTATAGATCTAATTGGTTAATTTCAATAAAAGAGTCCCTTTTTGACCTTATTTTAGACGAATGACATATACAAATAAATCGTACTGATTTTCCATCGTTTCGTCATAAGTATCGAATAAAACCGTGGGCTCGCTCTTTAATAATTTAAAAATTTTCTCATACAAACACTTTTATAACTGGAAGTAGTATTGCACGAGTAACCCGATTAAAAAGGCTGAATTACGATCATGCACGATTATTATGTCCCATTCTTCCGTAAAAGTCTTGTTCCACTATTGAACATTTGTCCAACTTGATTCCTAATTGTGACAGCGGTTACGTACCGTGCGAGCTATGGTAGAGAAGGCGAAGAACGCGAAATTCTCTATAATGAACTAATTAATTTGTAACGAAGGTTATGATCTTCGTTTATTATTCATCCGTTATGAAATAATAATATATAGACCTGTATAGTTATTATAATGCGGACAATGTGGTTCAGAAATGTTTGTCGCAGAACGTAAATCATTTTATCGTATTATCTAAGACACTCGATATATTCGCAGGCATCGCCTCGTTCTGCTACCTGACACGTCCGAAAATGTTGTCATCCGTGAAGGGTTATCGGTTCTTTTCAAATTCTTTTCAAAAGATTCGAAAAAGCGATTAATATCTGTAAATAAATTTATTTTTACCTCGTGAGAAAAAAGTCGAAAAAATATTGAAAATAAAAGTTATATAATAATTCTAAGATACAGGTAATCGAATGAAAATTCCAATTTAATTATCAAATTATTGCCACGATCAGTGAACTGTTATAAAGTAACTTCCTTTCAGATCGAAGAGAAAATAGGTAAAATCATTATACCGGGGAATCAATTTTTATTGATGAATATTTTGCCATGCATTTGCCACTTATGCAAACAATAATAATAATTGCAAATATAATATAATTAAATATTTTTCAATTTACCGTCTGTCTGCAAACATCAGACGAAATAACTTCGTGCATATTTCATTATTTTCACTTGTAAGTAGAGGATATGCAATCACGGAGGAATAAAATTGTATCAACTTTGAAAATTCGTGCAAATTGAAATAAATTTGTACCTTTGAAATTGACATTTCTGCAATAACGTATAATTTTGTAATATGAACTTAGTAGTTAGGTACATTTTACATTAAAATTCTTCAGAATTGATAAAACCTCTCATCTTTATTTATAATCCTAAATGAATTTGTAATTCTGAAGTTAATAATTAAGCAAATACCATTTTTCGTCTTCTTGGATAGATTTGAATTTCTCATTAAATTTACTAAAACGAAAGAAAACAAAATATATTTGGAATACGTTAAATTTTAATTAAAAATTTCTACATAAAGATATTTTCTCTATACGGTTTATCCATAAGAAACTTTTCTGATCGTAATTCTATCTTGTGCACGTAGTTCAAACGGCAGCATAAAATCGAAATTATACATTAATCAGAGCGAAGAAAGAAAAACGGAAAGAACTCAACACGAGAAACGATGAAATATAACTAACCTTGTATCTCGATGTTTGCCACGAGAAGATTTCTATAAAGTATTTTTAATGTCACTGGTACCAACTTTGCATGCACTTACTAAGTCACACTGCGACAGTTTAGCCCCAACGTGCATCAAAATTTTAGATCTTTACTCACGCTAACCCAATATAGACTGAGAGAAGCACATAAATCATGGTAAGACATTTTATCGTATCTAAGCACTCAAATCCGATTAGAAACGTTTTAATCGGTTACAAGGTCGTCCTCTACGACAAAGTCGCTGGTAGGGGAAATCCCTTCTACAGGGCGAAATCCCTCGGCGGTCACCCGCACGTGGGTGGGTATTTTGAGGGGCGACCGACGAGGTCCTCTTGAATTTATGGCTTCGAATGTCGTTTCACCAAGCACAGATGGCTGGTTCTATGGTATGGCTCTATTGTTAGCCAAATCCTAGTGCCGTTGCCTGGAGCCTAAGCTTAGAAGAAAGGAAAGCCTTGGAACGAAGAATGCTAAACATAAGTCACCTTACCATTTGAAAGTGCCAAATGCGAGCTAAAACAGCATTTAGGATCTGACTGACATAAATCGTATTGGGTCTTCTAGGCTGGGTTGTGTCCCACGATGGGATGGCGAAGAATTATAGAATCCTTAACACTCATAGCGAAAAAGTGTAATAAAAATAAGAATCGTTCGAATCGGTATAATCATAAAAATATGGAAACAAAAGATTTAAAACTCTGCTCTGTTTGGGGTATATGGATTTACTGATGGCTGGACTGCTCTGGCGGCAATTGGAATCTCGGTTTTTAAATCTAAGGGAGAAATTGCCTCTCTGCTGGGCTTCCAGGTACGCGGTGGTCGCTTACCTGTGGTTCCTTGCGCGATCATAACGCTTATGACCTTCGGTTTTCCAATGTTACTACTATTTTGCTTATATATATGTATGTCTATACATATGTATGTTTTAGTCGCTAGTCGTTTGCAATATTATTACGCGTTAGAATCTTCGTTGTTTTGTATAAAGGTATTACTTGTGCTTGTTTCGCCCAGAGTGTGCAATGACGGCGAAATAGACTCCTGTTGGGAAATTGAGGATCGGATTTTTTGGATGTGTTTATGGAACTTGGTGATAGAGACATTCGGCGCGGTCGTTCGTTATCGATAGGGGGCGTAGAGGGTGCTAGGTCTCGTGAATGCGCGTCCGCGTTACTGTTTCTTTTTCCCGGTTTATAAATTCGGTTTATTATTCCACTGTCGAATTCTTCTAATTTTAAGCGTCACCGTGTCGAGGCGGGATGACGGGTCCTTTACCGACGTCACACATACTAACGCTTTACCGACCGGCAGTCGATTAATCGACTTTTTGTTCCCAGCGCTTACCGACCTGCAATCGATTAATCGACTTTTAGTCCATAGCGCTAACCGACCGGTAGCCGATAAATCCATTTTTTTACTTATTAATCCGTTAGATTCTGTTAGGTTAGGCAGACAAGTATCAGGAATTTCTTACTCTGTAGTCAGATACTCGTTGCATTGTTCTTTGTTCCGGGGTGTAACTAAACCATCTGGAAGACACCGGTGCGGTCTGGCATCAGCCGAGCCTTTCGTGCCAATTGACAATCGGTCGCGGTACTTCCGGTGAATTGTTGCGTTCGAAAAGGTTCTATTACTTATTTTCGGAAAATAAGTCCCAAACACGAGAAGCTAAAACAATAATTTACAAAAGTTAGACGCTGGCACCGTAGACTTGGCTGACAATGGGTCAGTTGGGTGGTCAACAATACGCAAATGCTTCGTTCACCGCGCTCGGGTGACATCGCGTAATTTATTAGTACACATCACCTTGAAGTAGGGGGTTCTCACCACCACCGACTCGTGTGGGAAGACTTTCCCCTCGTTCAGACCAATACGAGGACCAAGAGAACAGCATTTCTCCCAATTTGCATAGACTCGCGAAAATCCAGCCTGTCGTCGATTATTTGAAGAAAAAATTTAACGATGTGTACAAACCATATCAACAATTGCCCCTGGATGAATGTATAATTCATTGGAGAGGTAGACTTTCAATAAAAACATATAATCTCGCTAAAATCACAAAATAGGGAATATTAGTCAGAACGCTGTCTGAAGCTCGTACGGGGTATGTATGCAACTTTTTGCGTGTATACTCCTGATGGCAAGAAATTAGAAGATACTGTATTATCGGTCATTGAATCGTATAAGAACACGTGGCACCGCATATATCGAGACAATAATTTCAATAGTGTCAAAATGGCTAAAATTCTTTTAAAAAATAAGGTGAGACTATGCGGGACAATTCGAAGAAATAGAGGTCTTCCATAACCACTTCAAACGACCAAACTTTCAAGAGGCCAGCATGAATTTCGTAGAGATGGTCATATTCTATTACAAGTATGGAATAATGGCAAAGGGAACATAAATATAATCCCGACGATACATACTGCACAAACGGCTGAATTCGGAAGCAGAAGTAGGACATCAGATTGCCCCATACAGAAGCCTATTTCAATAATCGAATACAATAAATATATGAAGGGCGTGGATCGCGCTGATCAGTATCTGTCCTATTCCTCCATCTTTAAGAAGACAAAGAAATGGACTAAACGGATCGTGAGGTTTTTTTTCAACTTTTCAATTCTTTTAAAGTATATACAGCTCTAAGAGAAAAGAAGATTCCATACAAAGATTTTCTACACGAAGTGGTAGTTTCGTGGATAGAAGATTGCGAAGCTATAGAACAAGACGAAGATCTACCTAATTCCGAACTCATAAGAGGCACATCCCCATTTGATCGTCCTGGAAGACGGAAAGCATAAACTGGTAAATATAGTGACGAGCGGCCGGTGTAAAAAACCCTAAAGACAATGCAGAGTTTGTTTAGTTCAAAAAAAAGGTGGCAGAACAGGGTTCATCTGTAAATTTTGCAGCGTTCCACTACACAAAGGTAACTGGTTCGAGTGTATCATAGTTTTAAAAAATATTAAACAACTTATTCGGAAAACATTATTATATGGATGATGGTACATTATGTAAATATTAAACTGAAATCGATTGTAATAGATTAAATAAACATTGTTTAGCACTAATATCATTAAAATAAAAGATTTTATTAAATTTGGTTATCCTATAATAACACAAAGCGTACAATTTTACCAGAGCATAAGAAAAGCGCATATGTTCCGATGACAGTCTATGCCGAAACCGAGCCAGTGTTTGGGAAGATCTGCGGCTGAGTGGCCGGTCAGAAGGCATAGGATTTTCGATCCGCGTTATTAGATAAAAATTTTGTCCGCAAGTGTAGCGTCGGAAGGAGTTTGTGGCGTAAATTATGGCGAGGCATACTTTTTCTATTGATGAATAATTTAGTTCTGCTCCTGTTTCGATTTATGAAATGATTTAATTCTGTGCGAATTTCCTCGGTAGTCTTTAAAGTCATATAAACCTTCGTAATAAAATTAATCCTCGTACGTATTAAAAATAAATATTACGTTAAAACCGTGGAGAATTGTGCCGGAATAATTTTTCCCGTCACGGCATAAATAATGCCATACATATAATACGTGTTCATGAACAGTATTAAATGTACTACTAAATTTCGTCGAATTAATTCAAATTTTTTAATTTTAATTTCAATTTATTGAATTGCTATTGTGTTTTGTCCCACGTTAAATTGTCCAATGCGCTTAGAGGTTAACAAGAAAGAGTAATTATTACATCATTTCCTCGCTCAAGAATGGTTCATTCGATAATTTGCGAAAAACTTGCGCGTCATTCGTTTAATATTCTCGTGAAGAGTTTCGTGTTTAATCCCGAAGCCGGATCGAGGTATACCGCGAAGGCAATAAGAGTGGCGGAAGGGCAGCGGTGCGCTTGTTTCCACGCCTTGGAGGGGCGGTCGCAATTCGTTAAGCGTTCTTCCTAGTCGCTGCCGAGTCATTCCGCGTCGCAGCGTCTGTCGAGAATGTGTTCATTCCGTCGAGAACGTATTTAAGTTTCCTTTTTTTCGTTTAACGTTATTATAACATGGTAGTAGCATATTGAAATGTACGGAGAAACTTGGAGTGTTGTGCGTTTTTTTTTTTTTTATCTTGGTTGCTGAACATGAAAATGACCGCAGCGGTTCGTCATCGGTAAGTTTTCTTTTTTCTATACAAAAATATTTGATTTTTGCAACAAACTTAACGATTTTTGCTAAAAGATTTTTTCTCTAATATTACGACTCCACCAACGATTTTTTCAAACAAAATTTAATTTTTTCCCCATATATCGACAACCTTAAGGATTTAAAAAAAAAAATTGCGGTCCCTCAACGATTTTTTTCTAAAAAGTTTTCATTTTTTTCTGTTTTCACAACAAACTCCCCTATTTTTCTCAAAAAAATTCAACCTCTCAATGATTTTTTTCGAACCCCCAGCCAATTTTTCCAATTTTTGCCACCCTCCAACGACTTTTCTCGACGTTTGCTAACGTCTTGGCCGATTATTTGCAATTTGAAAGCGCATCTAGTGGCCTGAAATTGTTTTTCTCTAGTTTAAAGTAAGCGCTGGAGTCCCATCTTCCAACTACAGAATAAGTTTATATATTTTAGTGGCCTGTAACGTTCAATTTGCAATCACCAACTAAATTCCAGCGAAGTTTCCCGTCTTATGTCGATTTTTTTCGACCCTCTAGGGAATTTTTTCGATTTTTGCTATTTTAAAAAAATTTTTAAGATTTTTCTACACCTTTTAGACTGTAATAATTCCGAGGTAAAGTTTTATACTATTTAAGTATTATTCGTTGTAGTGCCAGGGGTTTTTAAAATTCCAAGTCGAATTGTGCCATGAAGCGCGATAGCGCTTCCTTCATTTATCTGCGAATAATGCCGATTCACGCGTTCGCGCTGCTCTTTCTTCTCTTCGAAATATGCCGCCCAGCGCGCTCGCGCTTCAGATTGATAGGCAATTTTTTAATCGTAACAATTTCGTCAGTTGCGTTAGAAACGTTATACTGAGCACTGAAAAGAAAAAAAAATGAAAAAAAATTTGTAATTACGAGAGGAAACTCTTGACAGATGCGCGACAAGATTCATCCTGAATTGAGCGCGTTGCGAATTAATGATCGTTATGAAAAATAGCGACACGGTGACCACAGTAGGCGAACAACGCGATCGCGCTGCGTGGCACTAAAACGGTTAAGTAACGCGCCAGAGTCGTACGTTACCGACTATGCAAAAATTACATAAATTTCAGTAAATTGTGGCTTAGAATTGGAATTTCGAGGGACCTTGTATACCAGAGTTGATTTGTCGTAGATAATAACCTTCCCCTGTGGGCAAGAGTTGGTTTTTTCTAGTTTTTACAACATATGCAGCATTTCACAGTCGATTTATTGCATTTTTAAAGTACTTTTCGAAGCATCAGTACGGTGGACAGTATGTTACCGATTGCGGGGTAACTATCGAATTTACAATTTTAACTTTTAATGGAAACGCATCTCACGTCCGAGAGTAGATTTCTTTTAATTTTTACACCTCTTGTGCTTGGGAGTCACTTTTATCTACTTTAAATGCGCATCTCGGTACTCCGGTAGGGTGGTATCTATGTTACCAACTGCAGGGTAGCTATCGAACAAAGTCACATTGTAATTCATTTGAAGGTCAAATTAGGAATTTTAACGAAAAATTTCGAAGCGTATCGTGTTCCGAAGTTGGTTTTTGCTACTTTTTACGGCGAGCCTACTAACTCGCGCAGGGTGATAAACTACAGACTGTAAGGTAATTATAAAGTAAAATTTCTCTTTAAATTTAAACACGTCTTGTATTGCAGAGTTGACTTCTTCTAGTTTAAAGTACGCGTATTGTGACTCCGACAGGGTGGGAAGTTACCGACTGTGAAGTAATTGTATTGAATTTTATTGAATTATAACGCCAAATTAACAATACCCCGATTAGCAATATCCCTACGCCATCGCGTCGCTTTCCGGCGTTATCGGCGCGAGCGGTTGGGAAAAGTCTCCTTGGAGGAGGAAAATCTCGTTTTGCCGAGCTGGGTGTTTAAATTAATCAGGCCGGTCCGTTAACGCGTTCGATGTTGTTGTACGCTTAAAACCGTGCCCGTTTATATTTTTATTTTCTCGCTTGTATTTTCCCGTCGCCTACTTACATTCGGCTTCGTTTGTACGCACTTTGTTTTGCCTGTTTGCACTTCGGCTCTGCCTATTTACATTTTTATATGTTTATTTACATTTCAGTCACATTTGTTGTACGCTGATTCGTTTGCATACATTCTTCCGTCGCTTGTCGAGTTCCACGAGTTTATTTGCCTAGCCGGTCGCCGAAAATTCGACACCTTGGCAGCACAGTGGTCGCGCGATTAGTCCGGGAAAAAAGCCGGGGAAAAACGCGGAGTGGTCGCGGCGCGGATATAGCCGCGTTTCCGTGACGCGTGCTGGCCTATAAACGTTAAACAAGAGCGGGATTATTCCGGAACCGCGGATGGAGAAAGGCCGCTGCCACCGCGTCGCACTCGCTTTTCCGGTAACTTAAATTTCCGCTTTTTATCGCCGTTTAATTGACAATTTTGTCCGCGGTAAGCCGAAACCATTTCATTTTATGATCTCTCCTTTGGAAAGGAATTTCTCGCACGCCACGGATAGGTGTCCGGACAAATCGATACTCCCAGTATCGGTCTTGGTGCTCGCACGTGGTACTCCTCGGTGTTATATATTATTCATCCGGTACGCTTATTACGTTATTCAAACTCGAAAATGCATGGACAGGTATGGCGGAAGGGTGCTGGCCTTAAACGAGAGCAAAAAAAAGGCGCGCGAGTTCCTACGAAATATCGGCTCGATTCGAACAGTAGTCTCGCTCGACGCTGCTACACCCGAGATCCTATCTCTCCCCTCTCCTGTCCTCTACACCAACAGGGGCTGCACGTGTGTCGCGGCGCTTTCGAAAATCCACACACGCTCGGTAGTAGCCACCATCTCCCCCTCGTCTGCTCTTTCACGTCTTTCTGCCACTTTCTCATGTTTCGCGTTTGTCAACGGGTGGAACGTTGGCGGAGATGGAAAAGGAGCGAAGCAATCAGCGACGAAGAATGAAAGGATAACGTGGCTAGAACAGAAACGGCGACATCGAACGAACGAATTTTCGTGGTAGCGTTTTCGCTTTGTCGCGAAATGGGAGTGGCGAGAAAGTCGGAGGTGGAGGAACGTGGCGCGCTTGCACTCGATTACGCGTTCGATAGACGTGGATTATCGACAAAACACGCTAAGTCGACGACAGCCCCCTGACGATGACGAGCGGCCCTGTACGCTTGTTTACGTGTTTTACGTGGGTACCGATGCGTAGTCGCGACTCCGCGATAAACCTGGGGACCCGTGTCTCTGCGGGAGTCGCTCTTTTTGTCTCCCTCGAGACACTCGCGCGAGGAAAATTACCTCCGAAGGTACTAGCGATACTTCCTCGCTACGCCGGGTGAGTTCCGTTCGTCGGCTGATCCGCTTGAAACCGACGTCCGCTTAAGAGTCCGCCCACGTTTGATTCGCGCAAACCAGCGAGACGGTTCGACTTTTCGAGAAAAAAGAGAAAAAAATGAAATGAAAAAAAAGAAATAGCGAGAGAGAAAAAAGAAGGAGGGAAAAGTTGGATGCTGTGTCGGAATAATCGGAACGTTCAGTGCAGGAAGTTACGAGGCCGTTGACTTATTTATCGTCAGGATGCATCCCATAAAATTATTTCGCGGTCGGGTCGACATTAATCACCGCAAAACTCGTGAATCGGAAACAAGTGGGATGACAAACGCGAAGGTAGGTGCCGACATACGGTGACGCGTGTCGTTTTTTTTATGGGGTGTCAAGCCGTCTTGTCGTTGCAATCATGGCCTCTCATGGGACTCACGGGCAGGTGCTGCAGATCCCCTACAGCCTTCACTCCTTCCCTTCCCCTCTTTTTGCTGCTTTCGTTCCCGTTCATTCTTAAATATCGCGCATACGCTCACTGGCGACGTTTCGCGTCCTCGATAATAGAGAAGCGGCGTCTTCGGCGACTGTTCCGTTCGGGGACCACAGGGGTAATCCAACCCGATTATTAAACATGGAGGCGCGTGCGCGCTACGCCGCGTCACGTCGTGACCAGGCGTTTCGGGTTCCCGTCTTATCGGCCGTCGAAGCGCGAGATGGAAACCGGCGCCTCACTCGCTAAAGAGGCCACTAAGAAAATCCCGAGACCCGATTCCCAGAAATCTACCGCGCGGTACGATCTCACATACCGATTAATACGATTCCGGGCTTGTCGCTGCGAGCCATGGTTTCAAACGCTCGTCTCCTTCTTTCCTCTCCTCTCCTCGCGATTATCAAGTAGTAGAGGGTAGCAGTATCGAGAGGGTACCATCCCAATACCATCGCTTTCGAGAGAGCCGCAATTCCGATTGCATTAAAAAATGGAGATGGAGCAGCGGCAGCTTCCAGCTGGAGAAACGGACGGAAAGAAAGAAAGAAGGCGAAAAAGTAGGCCGTGTGGAGTAGTGGTAGGAATGCGTCGCGGGGTAGAGGGAAGATGGGTGTCCTAGGAGGCAGCGTGTGTCATGTGGCATGGCCTATCGTGTGTAAAAGCAGCCGGTCGTTGTCGAAGGAGCCTGAAGAAGAAGAAGAAGAAGAAGAAAAGGGCCAACTGATCATCGCATGCATTTAAATTGGTTCATTAAAGCCCCCCTCCCCTCTGTCCCTCTTCTGGCCGACTAACCCGCTCCACGGGAACCCCGCTTGGCCCTTTGTGATGGCCAGCCTTCAACTCGCCACCGGACCACCCTATGGAAACCCACGACACACGCTTCTGTTTGCGTACTGGGCGCAGCTCTGTCTGCATCCACCGACTGCAATCACCCAAGTGCGGCATCCTACTGATCACGCGGACACCGCACCAGATCTTCCGCCGTACCTGTTAAATCGTCCATGCAATTATTACCGTCGTCTTTTTTTTCCCGCCACGCTGCATTTCCAATTTCGCCCGATCATCGCTACCATATCTATACGTATTACGCGATAACGAACCGCCATCTCTGCTCTACTGCACGGGGGATGATTCCTCTTTCCGATTCCCAAAACATCTCTCTTCCTCTGTCTCTTTCTTCCTTTCTCTCTTTGTGTCTACTGTGTCTTTCGTCGCGGAGAAAGATTCGCGACGAGAGAATCCTTTAGATTCAGAAATATTCTTTTCACAATTATCCAGTAATTCTGATTTTAATTGAATATTATGTTCTCGAACTTGAACATCCAATTCCTTTATTTTTACGTCAGTACTTTCTGCCGCACGAACATGAGATTATTTGCATCTTCACGATTTTGTTTCCGTAACTGAAATAACATCATGATGAAATAAATATTAAAATAATATATAAACTTAGCTTTTATATATATTTACCTCGTCGCTTTTATTATTTCTTCGAATAGCAAATAATTGTTTTTCAATTAATTCTTTAACATCTCGTTTATCATCAGCTAAAAGCCTTTCCCTTGAAACTAATTTTCCTTCACACTCATTTTCACTATATATTAAAATCGTTATGGTTGAGATAATTACGATCTTGTCAAAAATGTATGACATTATATTTATAAGATATATCACTCACTCATGATCGTAGTTTGATATAGCAATGCCATCTAAATTATTACTAGATTTAGTTTGAGACAATTCGAATTGGGATATCCTTGGTTGAACAATATTTTTGTTTTTACATACATCGCATCTATCCTTGCATAATGGTGGACTATCTTCACAAAATATTTAGAGAATATCGCATGTCTACATCTATGGAATGTATTAAACATATATTTATTCAAAGAAATATTTATAAAACATATAGGAATTCTTACTTCGTTTCAAGGCAATATGAAAGTTTTTCCAAAATTTTCCATCTTAATTTCACAAGGTCTGAATCTTTTTTCGTTATTTCTTCTTTAATAAGAAATGCAATTGGTGCATATTCTTCATTACTAAAATAAATTCTATAAAATGATGGTTGACCATCCCGGCTAGCTCGACTAGTATCTTGATAATACGCTGCCATATTTTGAGGGATTTCCCAATGTACTACAAATATATATAAAATTGCAATAAAATATCAATAAAAATGACATATATTTCCTGTGAAATAAAGTAATTTTTATCTAACAGATCCTTTATCTACACCCATTCTAAAACTACAGGTTACCGCAATAACAGGTACATCACCAGATGTCCATTTATTCTGAACTTCATTACGCTCCTGATTTTTTAAACCTGAAGAAATAATTATTTATATTTTATTGTTCACATTATTGTCATTATCTTCATGAATATTTAAGATACCTTCATGGTATGCTAAAGTAGGTATACCAAAACTTGACAATTTATGTGCAATTACTTCAGTTGCTTCTTTTTTTCTACAATAAATAATGCCACAACTTTTTTCGACCTATAATTATTTTTTTTTTGTTCTACTTAGAATATTTATATACACATATACATCATACTCACACTGATTTATTATAGATCATGACTCACTTTAGGAACAGATTTGTCTTGTGAACTAAGAGTATATATAATAAAATTTTTTAAATGATCAATATTATACAATACTTCTAAATACCACACATCATAATGAAGATTAGAAGGAAAAACAGGAACTGAAAATATTGTAGGATTTTTCATATTTATGCACTGGAGTATATCATCTTTTACCTACAGAGATAAATTTCATGGTAATTACATTTCAAGGTAATGACATTTATTGTCAATACTTAAAACTTGTAAAATACTTACTTCTTTTGCAGCAGTAGCTGTTAATGCAATTATTGGAATATTAGGACATAATTTTTTAAATATTTCTAGTTGTCTATAATTAGACTTAAAACGGTGAACCCATTGACTCAAACAATGAGCTTCATCAACAACAAAATAAGATAATGCTTTCGCTTTCATTAATTTTATTATTATGTCCTGCAAAAAAATAATTCCAGAAGTTACACAATATTCATTGCAATACACGTAATTATAATTGAAGGATATACTTGAAAATGCTGTTGTGCACCATTTCAGGAGTAACATACAGTAATTTAATCCTTCGAGAATTGGATGTCAAATCTCTCATTATTGCATTTCTTCCCCTAGTTGTTGTGGTTGAGTTCAATGAGTTGGCATTAATTTTTTTTACTAATTAAAAAGTCTACTTGATTCTATAATAATAAATTAATATTATATAACATATTTATATTTTCTATGTACATATTTGCTAATATTTTAATATAGGTATATATATATATATATAATTTAGAGCTAACAATGGAGAAAAAACAATTGTAACTTTATCTTCTTTTATTAAAGCTGGTAACAGAAAACAAAGTGATTTTTCAGAGCCAGTGGCATAAATACAAATACATCTTGTTGACCTTGAAATATTTAATATTAATTTATTTAGAAATACTAAAAGTAAGAAAGACTTTTGAGTGTATACGAAGAAATAAATAAACTACATATTTATTTTATGCGAATGACATGCGAATACCAACCTTTATATAAGGCAGTGGTTGCTCTTTTTTGTATATCACTTTTAAAGTCATCATAACCAAATACATCTTTCAAAACTGTTAATAGCATTTTATCTTAGAATAAATTAAATTCTTTAATTATGAAAGTATAAAATCGCAATTATTATTATACTTCTAGATCGCAAACTGCTTAACGCACTGCTTATACGAACCGTGCTATTATTATAAAAGCCCGCCGTCATTATTTTGTCAAATATTTCGTAAATACCGAGATAATAAAAAGTTACTATTTATATTGACGAAAGTAACTAAAATATTGTATCGAAATTTTCTAAAGAATCGTCTCAAAAGATTGAATTCATTATTTTCAAATTAAACGTATATTTGGCATAATATATATTATACATAAATTGTTAAAATTATTAATACATGCAAAATAATGCCGGTAACCTCAAAATAATATTCAAGGTAATTTTGACAAGACTTTATTTATCAAATATACAGTTTGCAGTTATCTAATCTCCCTTTAGTCACTTTGTCTTATTTTCAATATGAACGAAGATATATGTTGAATTTAAATGGCACACATTATACACATGTGGAATGAATTAGAATGCAGAATTAGATAGCACGGTATAACAAATAAGAATCAATTAATAACTATTATTTTGCAAGAATGGAACAATATAGAGCCGGATTTTACATTGAAAATTGGTGACGTCAATGCCGAAACGATCGATGGAAATTATTCTGAAGAAAGGAGAACAAACCAAACATTCATTGTTAATTTCAAGATACTTTTTATAATTTGTGTCAATACTTTTGTCCGTGTTTAAAACGTTTAATAAACATGTTCTTGCTATTATTTCGTATGTTACTTTATTTATGTTACTGTTTCTATTAAATAATAAACTATAATAATAAATAAATGCATATGTCCACAATATTTTCCTTTTTATCAATTAGTTTGATAGTTATAAGCATTTGAATCGGAAAAATCTTGCTGTGCTAATAATTTTATCCAGCCCTATATATACGCTGAATTTTCCAGGTCACTATCACCAGAGCGTATATATACGCGGCTGCGTTCGGTATAGAATCCAAATATTTAATTAATAAAATAACACTAATAAGATCACAGAGACAAGTACCGACACTGATAACTGTTACTATTTTCAGGAACATTTATAAAGACAGAGCACATTTTACGTGTTCGAACAAAATCGTGCCGAAGAAATTATTGCGAATAATATAGGAAAACTGCATCACCAAGAAAAACAGAAAAAGTTACAACGTCCGTGTCATTGCCACCAAGATTTTCCAATTGTCATACCATCAACTTAGTCGAAACAAGCTCAAAGGCGTTGCGTTGTTTGTCTACAAGAATAGAATAGAAAGAGAGTAGAATACAACAATAGAAAAATTGTCAGGGGCCTATATGCATCCCACATTTCAAATATTACCACACCAAATAAAATTTCTAACAAATAATGCTGGAAAATGATTTTTTTTTTAATTTTATACAATTTTACACCTAAATATTAAATACAAAATTTCGGTGATATGGGCCTTTTTTTAAATATTTCCATATGATACAAATGGATAACGAGGATAACGAATGTATGCTGAATATATACTAAACGATTAGTATATTGTTATATATTAGGATTATATCAGGTCGTTTCGTTTTTCCACTTTAGGGGACCTACTTGTATTTGTTCACAGCCAACTTTACACTTCAGCTGCATAAAATAAAAAAAAAGAAAAATGAGTTTTGTTTCCACAGGGGCCCCGTAATCCGTTAACGGGTGACACTATTCTTCGTCCAATTAGAACAGGATTTTTGAGATAATTTATAGTAATCTTATTTGAAGCACAATTATGACGACTATAGACAAAAGTAAGTAACAATAAATTATGAAGCAAACATAATGAGACATTAAAAATACGGATCACTTTCATCTACACTTTTGCGCTATCTAACAAACTTTTAGGGATTAAGAAATAAATAAAGATGTTCAAAATAAGCAAAATATACTGCTCGACTCAATGAACCGAAGAAACTGAACGTTCTGGTATAAATGCAACGAGATCCTTCATATTGATCTTTTTTCGGAACACTTATCGTATTCTCCACTTCGAGGTCCTTTACACTTTCTAACCATCTTCCATAAAATTATGTTTTAAAGCTGCTCATTTCCGTTATAGGAAAATAGTAATTTCAATTCCTTCTGCTATAAAGTCAATGATATTTTTAAAGTGGTAAATAAGAAACCGTAGGCAAATTAATCGATCCATCATCGGCTAATTTCAAATTTGATATATTAATTAACATCGATCTTTAGATTCTGATTAAACGGCGATCGAGATTCGGCTAGGGTTAAAATTCTCAAAAATAGTAACATAGTCAAATATATTATAGATAATACACTTATGCACGAAAAGATGTCGATGCCGAAAATCATAAATCTGGAGATGAGAAATTCGCGAGTGTTGGCACGTACGCGATTAATTAGCAACTTTCTAATCACAGTGGATCGACGATGAGTTCGCACAGCGAAAGGAAAGGCATGTGTAGACCACGAACGGATTAACACGGATAATTCCATCGAATGGAAGAAATTCGCCACGTTTTCGTTTCCTCTGTTACAATTATCGCAAATACTTATAACCGAGTATCGACAACTCGTTGCGAGGAACATCCCAGCCGTCCGCAGGGAGAAAAGGCGCGTAACGCGAAACTCATTATGATGCGTGAATAACGAGCCGCAGTATAGATTACCGGGACCCAAACGAAGTAGAATTATCGAGTTACAAGTGACCAGCATTCCAGCAGCAGCTGCTCAACCATCATGCGACCAGACCAGATATTCATACTAAACGATTTAGTATATCGATCTTTCCCGAAATCCTCGTCTAACCGACTGTCTGCCGAAATGGAGAAATTACAAATAAAAATAAATATACCGATTTCTTTTGTCATCTTTTCATTTGCGTTCTCGGCGATTGATAGAAATTTCGTACTTTATACTTCGAATCGAAGCTTAAAATACGTATCAGAATCGGAAGTTACGCGTTGAAACGTTACTTTTTAATTCTCGAACAATTTCTTCTAATAATAATTCGTCGCAGACTTTGCCAAACATTCGTGCGAAATTCATCGACGTGTCAAAGGATTACTGTCATCCAACGAAATAATTTTGGACGGCAAAATCTCCCCAGTGCCAGAAATTCGAGTGAAACTTCAATCCTTTCGATTACCTAACCGCGTAACTTCGGAGACACGTGGTGATCTGTGGCAAGAAAATATTTCGCACTTACTAATAGAGCTCTCCGGTTACTTAATTAATTATTCCTCCGCTCAGATGACTTTCGGTAATTGGCTCTCAAACCCGGTCTGTGTTTTACAACCCCTTTCCCCCATTTTTTCGTAAATACTACCCCCGAGGCTAATGCGCACCCTCCGTCGCGACCTTTCCGTCCCTGCTCTCCGTTTCAATCATTAGAATCGTCGCGACGTTAGACGCCTTTCGACCTCGGTACAATCTCACGGTCTAAAGACGTTTTAACTTTATCAGATCCGAATTATAATTAAATTTTCGTTGCCAGTGTCCAGTATTTATGGAATAACGCGTTTAAAGAATTTTTTTCGCTATAAAAGATAAGCTAAGAAAAAGAAAAGAATAGCGAGAAATTGAATAATCGGAATTTAGAAAAAGTCAAATGAGCGAAAGAAATAACAATGAATGTAGAATTTTGAAGAAAATTTTCAAAGGAGTGCAACGAATTTGTGTAATGAATTTTATTACTCAGCTGCCTTTTCTAATTCAACATCTGATAATTCGAGAAAAATTTGGAGACCTATTTTTGGTTACAAATCGAGAATCTCCACAAAAATTTCCTTTAATTTCCCGAGCTACATCTTTAAAGTAATTTACGTAAATGTCAACTTCCTGACTACCGTCTAAAATTTAGGTATATCTCTGAGGCAACCTTGAATTTGGAAATAAGAGGGTAAATAAATCGAAGAAATATTGGAATTTATTCAACAGGGACGTCCTGTGAATTGTTTTGGCAGCATAGAAAACACATTTACGCTTCGGCGATGTTTATTTCCATAGGTGGTAGAGATCGAGAGAAGCATAAATTCCCGAAGAAGAAGAAAGAGAACAGTGAAACCTCTTTTTACCGTGAAATTTTTGTAAACAAGATATTAATTTTAATTATTTAATTTTCTTATTAATTTCCGCGAGATTAAATCTAAGACACCGCTGAAAAGATAGTTTATATTTTATAAGTCAGATTGCGATCGTGCGCTCTTAATTAATATATTTGCAATTAGTTTGAACGATGCACGTGTGAATGTTCGGGAGAGATGAAACGGCTACTTCGCTGTCTACTTAATTAGCTTCTTCTGAAATAGCCAGCGTAACCCGTACTCGGTTTTGTATACCATATTGCGCCTCTTTATTCAAAGTACGCAGAATTATGGCATTAATTAAACGTTCGAATGCAGTCGAGATATAAATACATAATACCGGGGTATTTTATTTATGTTAATATTATAAATTCGAATGGTACAAATATTATAAAGGTAACGCTAATTATAATATTATATATCGTATCGTAAATTATATATTTAAATTGACTTGAACTCTATTGAAATACTTTAATATTATAAATTCGAGTAGTATAGATATTATAAATATAACGCTAATTGTAATATTAAATCGAAATTATATATTTAAGTTGACTTAAATTCTGTTGAAATATTAGAATAAAACTTTGTCATATGGTATACAAAAGTCTCATAATTTATTGATTTTTAATATAAATATTGGGTCGTTTGGAAAGTCATTTCGTTTTTCTTTTTTGCGGCTAAAATGTGAAGTTGGCTGTGAAGTTGGCTTTCCTCTGTTGGGAAGAAAGACGAAATGACTTTCCGAACGACCGATCCCAAGTACATTCAATGTCGATGATTTTTCCGGATTATCCAAACTCCCAAAGTTTTCTAATAATTTTTACACGTGATTAATCGGCGAAACAAAGAAGGAGAAGAATCAATCAATCATAGAAATTATGAATAGGACAACAAACGAGAAATTTTCCATTTGGATCTCAAATAAATTCAATGTCGATTATTTTTCCAGATTATTTGAACTCTCACAGTTTTCTAATCATTTTTGCTCGTGATTAATCAGCGAAACAAATAAGGAGAAGAATCACCCGTCGAAATTAAGAATAATATAACGATAATATATAGACGAGAAATTTTCAGCTAGACGAGAAACGTTGGATGCGAAGAAAAAAATATCCGTGTAATATCCGTGGATGCACAGATATTGAAGAATTAGAGTGCAGTTCTAGATACTTTGATCGAGCTGTCCGTCTGGATGGTGGCCTGGCGGAGAGAAGCAGTTACCTTCATTTGTATTCCTCGCGCGGACCAGAGGCCATGCAGCGATTTATTATCACGTCCTACGAATATTTGCTAATCAAGTTTTTCCACTCTCCTCCCTTACCTAGGAAGATATGACCTGAAGGGTGCACGTCGCCCAGATCTTATACAATGAGATCTGTATTTTATGGTGTTCGCCATTAGGATTCCCGTGTAAACGTGCCATAAAAGCGATTTCCACCATTTCCACCACGCCCGCAAGCTTCCGCGTCAGACGCCATGTCCGAATTAATTCCCCCGTCGCAAAGTTCGAGTTTGCATTATCAACGCGTGACGCGTGGTTTCTTTTATTCTCGAATCCGCGGCCATTGTCGCGCGTGTATTGTTTATCGTATAGCAATTTTAGAACCTTATTTGTGGCTTATTATTAATGGAGAAAATTCGTCGGAAGGATTGCGAATGTCGTTGATCGAGCGAGAACTTCTCTCGTCAGAGAACTGATTTATCATTTCGATATTGTATTTTATACTAACTGCGATATTATCTTTCGCGTAAATCCACCTTGTGCGTTTCGTTGATACACGAAGATATTATTTGTTACACATTTACGTAATCAAACGCGATTTCTTAATTCCAAAGTTCATATTATTAATTCGTTTACCACGAAGCAATAATAAATCAGCGTTCGCAATTTCTCGGCTAAGTTCACGGCTTCGAAATAATATTGGGTTGTTCGGAAAGTCGTTCCGTTATTTTTCGTGAAAATAAAATATGTCTTTTAAGACGAGACGTTTCATCTCGTGATCATGAACCGACGAATTCGACAAATTTTCTAATTCGAAAAAACGAAATTACTTTCTAAACAACCCAATATTAATCTAAATAAACTATTTAGATCGAATATTTTGGTTATAAATGAAACCAAGGAACCGGGAATCCTGGGAATCGATCGGAAATACGATGAAAATAACGGAAAAAGGGATGGAAGACACGTTTAAAGTCGATAAAGGAATTTTAATACGTTCATCGAGTAAAGTATAAATATCCCGAATAAGCTTGTAAAACAAGAGTGTCTAATTGAAATATTAATTAACCGAAGGACATACCGATTTCGATATTGGCGAGTCGACGTTTAACTGCAGTCTCGACTATTATGCTTCGAAAAGTATGGAAGTATCGGTATAATTGACATTGCTTATGTTGCTAAAGGTTGCTCGACAACCCTGAACATTCTGGTTCATTTTATATGGGGTTAAGGTAGCCTCCATCCCTTGATATACAGGGTGTCCTGGTTCAACCTTCATCTCAATTATTCCTTAAACTTCTATCTTGGCCCAAATCTCCAATTTTTTCAAATTTTAAGCACCTCACCGGTGCCTTACTCTTTTACCCTTTTTTCTCTGAAATAAATTCATATTTTCCTGTCATTCGTTAACATTCAAACCTTTATTAAGAATCCAGATTTATTCTATCCCAAAATGAGGATTGCCCCGTGTCTATAAACACGGATAGAAGCGATAAATCCGTTACTGTTTACGTTTGAATAGACAAATCACACCGATCATGACGTTGAATATCGAAAGTGAAATTCCATACGCGAACAAAATAGTTCTGAATAATCGGAAAAAAAAAGAAACAAAAGCATTAAGAACCGATAAATTTTAGCAGCGATAGAGCAGATGCCCGAGTGGTATTTGAAAGAACGAAGGTCCACCCACAAGATTTATGGTCGCCATAAAACGTGGCCCTGGAAAAACGAAGTAAATTCTATCCGAGAAGATTTCTCGAAACGGCTAATTCTCCCGGAGATAATCGCGAGTACGCAAGCTCGAGCGAGATGCGGCTGGGAAATATTAAAAAAGAATTCGCTGAAACGCGCGATAGCGAGCGTTAGGACTGAATTTCAGCCAGTAGAAACGAAACTTCGACTCGTGTTTAGATTAAGCGATTCTGCGCTTAATAAAAGGCGGCCATAAGTGTGCACGGGGTGCAGTGAGATACGAAGAAATTTATAAGGTTGTTACTTCGTTATCGGACACGCGTGTTATTCCGAAACTCGTTACTTCCGCTCTATATCACATCCTACGTTAATTTCATGCCGGGGGGGGGGGGGGGGGGATCTACGACGATACACGCGAATGATGACCGTATTTTTCCGTCAACTTATTACACTTTTCGGTGGCCGCGTTCATTCCGAAGAGGTGAAATCGTGCCGTTTGGTAGACAGTTTAAACGATTTGCGACGAGTTTATTCGAGTTATCAATTTCCTGACAAATGTCTACATTTCCGTACTCATATTTCATGTCTCTCTTACCCTAGCCCTTTCGCTTTTCTCTGTCCCCGTTCCCTGCCCCTCCCCCCTTGGTCACTGTTTTCCGATCACACTATAATCGATTTGATTTCCACGCAAAAATGCACACGCGTTTCTTCCGGTTTATGTTTCGTTTACTGCGGCCGAATTTCATTCCGCGTGCAACACGCGATTAGAATAGTGTATCTTCTCTTTTCTTTTTTTGACAAAGCTACCGAATTAATTTTAATTAGGAGCACTGGTTTAACGTTCTTTCCTTCTTCGTCGAAGTTTGGTAGAACACAGATTGATGCATTATTAGTGTTTTAATTTTTATTATTTTGTTATGTTAGTATTTTATTTCCCTTTTTTTGTTCCAATCGTTTAATGTCGCGTCGATCTTTTAACGGATAATTAACGGGTTAAGGTTTGGGTTACAATTTTTTTTTAGAAATTAATTTCTACCCCTGTCGAATAGAGATAGAAAGTTACATTTCTGTCGCAGTACTTTGATTAACGTTGTTGGGGTTCGTAGAATATTTAGATGTATCACTATTGTAAATATTAGGTATTAAGTAGTCTCAATGTTAATTTTGTTACTGAATTCTAACTTGACACACATGCCAAGAAATTTTTTGCCCAAATTACTTTTAACCCTTTGCTCTCGGCGACTTTTTAGCTACAGAAAAGTAGAAATTTACAGATTTTTGACTATAAAACTGACGTTATTTTTATGAGCGGTAAATAAAGAGTCGTATAATAATTAACACGTAGAATTGTTTGGTTTCGATATCTCGAATGTTGCTATATTATCTTAAATTTGACAGATTAATTAATATGGGTCTTCAAAATTTCATGGTAACTGACAGTCTCCTCTCGAGTGCAAAAGGTTAATTTCTGCCGGTAAAAAAATTTTACGCACACATCCGCCGTTTCAACCGCTATGGCGGATTTTCCATTTGCCCTTTATGTTTTCGCCTGTCCCACCGATTAGACCACTCTTTCTCCCGAGCAACCGCTTATTACGTTTCTCCATTTTTTCCCCCGTTTCCGGAAATATTTGCTTAGGGTCATACGTCGGGAAAACTCGAAACGAGACAGATGTGTGTTTGTTCTTTTTAGCGGAATCTTCGAGGATTAGAATCTGTTTAAAGAAAATTGTACTCGAAGTTCGTTAAGGGCAAAAGGGTAGATTATATCCAAAGGTCAATCTTTCTGCGTTTAGACACGCTATATGCAAAATATGCGCCCTATTTTTTCAATGAAATGTCACGAATACAAATTAGTGTACTTAAAACGAAATATCCAGTTCTCGTCTTAACATTTTATTGGAATCGCTGTACAATGAATTTACGTGTAATATTTGCTACAATACGAAATGAAAATTGACACGAACGGAACCCAAAAATTTCGTACCCTGTTATTTCCGTAAACAGACGCCTCAAGAAGAAGGTTTTTAGGGTAAGTTTGGGATAGTAATCCTTGCCAATATCTTCTAACTTTGTTGAGAACGAGATTTCAGGATTGGAATCTCGAGAACGACGTCTCTGGCGAGAAATCGTACGGAAGAAGGCGATAAGTCGATAACGCGAGATGGGACCTAATTATGCGAGGTGTCGAAATTACGCTGGGAAAGGAGAAGGAAATGAGGGAAATTTGTATATAGAGGCGTGGGATCGGGAAGCGTGGCTCGATTGAAAACCACTTCGACGGAGTTTTGCGGAATCAGTGCTTGGCCTGGAACGCGGACTGTCCGTCTCAAAGTGAATATCGACGAATTAGCGAGGCGGCTACCATCATAGGTTTTGCCACAGTAAAAGGATATCGTTATCCTGGTATTGGCCATTCGAAAAATAAAGCTAAAAAGTAGCTTGCACACGATCGACCTTTGCCGACCCTTTTTCCCTCGTCTCGCAATCGAACGAAAATTAGTAGCGGTAAACGAGCGGAGAGGAGGAGAAAGAAAGAAAAAGAGAGTTACACGAGAGGCTGACCGCTATGTCGGTTTTAACAAGAGAAAGAATTTGCGACCTTCCGCGAGACGGGAGGATGGAAAACGGTCGAAAAGGCGGGGAGGGAAAAAATATTCAGGATTCAAATAAACGACTTTGGTAGATTAAGCATACAAATCTCCTTGGTTCCTCTTCTCTGCGAATTCCTATATACGTTTCAACTGCTCTTTGTATATAGAACACGTTTGTCGACATAAAAATCACGAGACCTGCCGGCTGCGATAATCAAAGCCCCGAGATCTTCTTTTATCGTCTCCACGATTTTTCCTACTTTACGTTTCCTACTTTTCTCTAAGTGTTTTTGAGAGATCCATCTTGGATCTACGATTCGTGACGTGCTTTAATTTAGAAATAGAAAATGTACTTTACTTTTCGTATGCAAGAACGAAAGAGATTCGCTTCGAAAACAGATAACAAAGAAAAATCTTTCTGCTTATTTTGTAGTTAATTATCATTAATATGATAAGATGAATACGGACATTCCGCAAAATAACTTTTCCTTCCTTTTTCAGAGTATTGCAAACGTTATGAAGAATGCTGCATATTTTACTAGATTAGAATTAACTCGGTTACGAATCCGGTTTAGTTACCGTTGGCAATAAATTAATGCCATCTGAGATCAAATTCGATAAGGCGGGCCTCATCGACAGAGTGAGTGTCAATTACGCAACTTCGCCTGCTCGATTCTTCCAAAAACTGCAAGATAATTACGATGAAAAGTTAATCGTAGTAACCCTAAATATAAAGTATCGCTGCTTTCTTTCTTCCTCTTCAATGTCGTAACAAAATTCGTACAAAACATCTTCGCAGAGTATTAAATAATCTTCTCAAATTTCCTACTCGCAATTGAATCTCGCAACAGAATCTCAACTATATATTTACATATTACCGAGATTTTAATACGACCTCGTTTTGCACGCAGATGTACGAGTTCGAGGATGACTATGTAACCGTTTACACCGGCGAAAAGGACGTACGTCGCACAGGACTAATTGAAAAGTTTTACGGCAAATAGATCTACCACAATGGACAGGAAAGTGTGCGAATGTCAACGGAGCCAGTTATGAAGTAAAGTTTCCGACTTACATTCACTCGAACGATACTATATTATTCCTTAGGAAAAGTCTCTGTCGCAGTGCCTACATGGTATGTCGCACTTTAGCACACGCCACATACCAAGCACCAAAGAATCTCGTATTCGAATAATTTCATAATGTCCCGAAAAGTCCTCGTGCTATTATGAATTATCACCAATAATCGGCAGTCTTCAATTATCAATTTCGAAATAACGATCCATATGAGATATTGCAATAATATACGTACAATAAATATTAAAAAATATTTATTACCAAATGATATAGTATACAAAATTGAAATATCATTTTGCAGACTAGAACTGGAGAGACAACCATGAATGGGCTGCACACCTACGAATACAAATTCTTCGAAAACGTAATGGATAATGGTGTCTATAACTCAGAGAACAAGTGTTTCTGACGGTATTGACATTGCTTGAAAGCTGGTTTAATCGATGTCACCGATTGTTATTACGGTAAGATGATGTACACCATAAAAATGAATATTAAAAATAACATAAAGCACATATATGCATAATATAACGCAGATAAATAACATATCGCCATAACCATTAACATTAAAAATTGGTCAATTTACCTTTGCAATCATGCAGGATTTCCCATCGTACTGTCGTATTCACAAGAGCGATCCAAGCATTTCGGAAGCTGTCAGTGGTTTAAATCCAAGGAAAGATATTCACGAATCGTTTACCTACATCCAACCAAAGTCAGGTCTACCGGTGAAACTTGGCTTCCGTTTTCAAATAAATATGGCTTTACAAGATATCGGGCACATGGCTAGGGTAGAAAAATTCGAAAATCTTGTTTTACAGCTGCTGTGGTTTGAAGTCGTATGTATTGAAATATATCGAATTGCGATAAAATTATGTAAATCATATTATAAATTTCATTTCAACCCTTTGACTGCCACGCCGAAATCATATGTTTGGCCCAGGCCGCTATGGCATTATTTTTATTATTCAAAGCATATAATGGCAACATAATAATGAATTGATGTTAGATGCTGGTGGTCACGGGTGACCACTGTGGCGCCATAGTAACGGTTCGACGAAAATTATGGCACGAATTGCAAACGGAAGTTTTAATGCAGTTAGATAACTTCATTATAAGATTATATAAGATTATAGATTGTAGAACTTCATTATAATTCACACTACATATTTAAACCTAATAAGGAAAGTTTGTCAAGAATGTATTTATTCCGTAATTTCACGTTTTTGCCTTAATTTTTAGTAAATGAAGCTTATAAATCGAAACCTAGAATTATAATCTTTCTTGAGATATAATTAAATATACTGTGTACTTTCTTATATTAGATTATTTGTGTCAATTTTCTATCTGTATATATTGTAAATAGACTATTAATTTAAAATTTCCAATACATGTAACATTTTCATTGGTTATAAGTTTCGAGAATCTCCATATGACGTAAAGAGTAATATCAAAATTAAAGAATTTATAAATAATTGTAGGAAGATAAGAAAAATCATCAAATTTCTACAAAATATAATATGCTGACAAATAAAAAAAAAAAAAAAATAGAAACGAAATATATGTTAGAACTCTAATTTATAAGTTGTTAACTAGGTATACTTTTTTTAAGGTTCACCAATCTTGCCTATATATTTAATTAACGGCTATAGTTAATTAAGGAAACAGTATGGTATAATCGTACGGTATGCTAATTAATATGTTCCCATGTATTCTGTTTCCTTTGTTCTATATTCTATATAGTATTACAAATAATTATTATATTCTTTTCGTCAATATTGTAATTTTTGCCAGTGAAATGATTATGATATATGTATTTATAAGGATTGCTCAATAAATAATATTTATAACAAAATTTATTATTTTTCTGTTCAAAATTAAAGAATATTTATTAAATTTGTTATGTTCAAATCGCAGAAAGCAAATTAAAAATAAGGTTAATATCATAACATATTAGATACTAAATAAAATTATAAATTATATTTTATTAAATCTTCATGTATATGTGCAAGAAACGTGACACGATCAATTACAGGTTGAACCTTTAGTTCTATATATAAATAATGAGATACATGTGCAGGTATAAAAGTTTCTGATAAAAAAAGCAATAATTACATTTCAAAATTTCGAGCTTCAATCAACATATTTGCTTACATATAAAATTGTTTGAATAATGTGTATAATGAATAAATTATGATTCCATGTTCATGTTTTAATGCTTACTATATTGTTCTTAAATAAGACACATCTAATAAAAGAAACAATAATTATGTGTCATATATTTCAGTACAAATTGTTGTATTCTCCCTTTATCTGAAACAGTTACTTATTAATTCAGATTGAATAATAGGATTTAAAAATTTTTTTGAATTATACTTCTACCAAATATTTTTTGACCAAGAGGAGTATGATGCATCTTTCTACATGTTTTTGAAAATGTCGTTCGATCAGGAATACGTTCAAATGGATAATGTTTCATTAAATACGACTATAAAATGTCTGCAGTTTAAACTGAGTTGCTTTATCTGCAGGTAGAGGTATCTTCTTATTTTTTCATATGTGATGTTTCAAGAGGCTCTGTTTATCACATTTTTCTTGTAATAATTTTTTTCGTTTCTCTATGTTCAGTTACGTAGTTTTTTCTTTAGACTTTCTTTGCCATATCTTATATTATTGTTTATTATTGTAAATACTTTTTTATGTATAACATCCTCAGTTTCAATATTGTAGGATGAAGGCGATCGAAATGGTCAGAGTAAGTGGTTGTTAAATTTATTTTAAAAAATAGCTCTCTCTAATACACGTTTCTCCACGCTGTGCCTCTCGCAACACTACAATGTGTAATCTCCTCTCCTCCGCGACTCTCCTCGTATTTATATTTTCCCTCTTCCACATTCGCGCTCACACTCATAGTTCATGGTTATTGAACTATGCATTCTTTCTCTTTCATATGTACTTGCCTCTTTCTCTTAGGGTATTAACCTGTTAACCGCCGATACTGTTTTGGGTGACAACCGACTTCGCACGCGACACATATTGTTTCGATCGTCGGTCGTTCACCCATCACGTATTTACGCTTTTTCGGCGGTAACCGTCTTCGCTCGGGTAAACTGTTGTCGTTTTTAGGCAGTTTAATAATAATTGTCTTTCTAACTGCCTAACTCCCTACATTCGGCCATCCTGCACTGATATCCGACCCCGGATATCGTACATCGAATCGTCCGCGTCAGATTCGTCATCAGCCGGCGCTGCCCAGGGTTTCATATAATCTGCCGCTGTCGAAGTTCGCAGAGGCCCCTCGTGATCCCCGGTTTTCTCAACAACATATCGGTCGTTGCGCAGCTTCCTAACAATTCTATATGGCCCCAAAAACTTATTGGCTAGTTTCAGCCCGGGACCTTGCTGAGTGCGTTTGATCGCCACTAAGTCGCCGTCTCGATATTCGCTCGCGATAACTCTTTTCCTATCGTATCCCTCTCTATTTTCTTTCTGCACCGCCTCGATTGCTCGCCTAGAACGATCTCTTATTTCGTCTCGCTCAGCCTCGAATTGCATAACCCATTCTTTTTCTAACAATTCTCGCACTTCCGGATTGTCTCGTAGTCTCGCGTGGGTTCCGAAAAGTACACGAAAAGGAGTTGTTCCTATGCTTCGGTGCATGGTAACATTTAAGCACTGTTGTGCTAGCTCTAAATATCTGTACCACTCCTCGCGTTTAGGATGTGCTAATTTCGTTAGCAACGGTAACAGGGTACGATTTACACGCTCTACTTGGCCGTTCCCTCTCGGAACGCCCGTCGTGATCAGCTGGTGCTGAATTTTTTCGTCCTCGCAGTATTTCGCGAATTCTTCCGAAGTGAAAGCTGCTCCGCGATCGGATATAATCCTATAGGGGTTCCCAAATACAGCCGCTTGTTTCCGTAATCGCGTTATTACCTCACCAGCCCCCGTGCTTCTAGTAGCGTACAACCACGTGAACTTTGAAAACGCGTCTACTACCACCAAAATGTGCCTGTAGCTTTTCTTGGTAGACGGCAACGGACCGAGGTGATCTATGTGGAAGGTTTCTAACGGGGTTATGCCTTTGTTTAATGGATTTAGCAATCCCTCCATCCTACCCTGTTTTCTATTGGCCAGAATACACTCCACACAATTTCGCACAACCTGTTCAATTTTCGCTTTCGCATTCGGAAACCAATAATCGTTCCGCAGTAAAGCCTCAGTCTTCGTGGCGGAAAAATGACCTCTTTCGTGGGCCTTTCGGATGACCTGACTGCGCATTGAACTCGGGACTACCAACAGTAGATTACCGTCTACCTCTTTAAATAACAGCTCTCCGCGCACTACATACCCCTCGATATTTCCCTGCGCAGCTAGCTCTAATATTCTTTCGACATCCTTATTCTCGCGCTGCGCCCGTTTGAATTGCGACGTTATGGTATCGTCGCACGCACCTATCACCATGCACTGCGGCAACGGACTACGACTGAGCGCATCGACGTGCACCATACTCTTCCCAGACCTGTGTTCTATTTCATATTGATATTCCTCTAACAGCAAAGCCCATCTCGCCACGCGAACGCACAAATCTCTTTTACGCATCGTTAACGCGAATGCTCGACAATCTGTAAGTATTTTGAACGGTATGCCTATCAAATAGACTCTAAACTTTCGCAATGCTTTTATGATTGCTAGCACCTCCAGTTCATAACATGTATACCGCGACTCTGCCGGTGTAGTTTTCCCGCTCGCATAATACACGGGGTGCATCTTACCGTCCTCTGCGTTTCGTTGGAGGAGTATCGCACCGTAGCCATACATCGACGCGTCAGTATGTAATTGTGCTTCGGCGCCCTGTCTATACAAGCATAAGACAGGCTTCTCGCTCAATATTTCTTTTAATCTAAGGAATGCTATCCTCTCCTCATCACCGAATTTAAAACGTGTCCCCCCCTTCAGCAAATTGCTCAGTGGGCGCGCTATACTGGCATATTGTGGTACAAATTTCCGGAAATACCCTCTGTACCTGTTTTACATTAGTCGGTTCGGGGAATTTCCTAACGGCCTCTACTTTGCGCGCTGACGGACGCACGCGCCCGTTTTGTACTATGTGACCCAGATATTCGACCTCCTCTTTCAAAAAACAACACTTTTTCCAATTGATACTCAATCCGGCCTCGCTTGCGGTCGCCAATACTGCTCTCAATTTACTTAAGCCTGACTCGTAATCTTCGGAAGGTATTATGAGGTCATCTATATACGTTAACACAATTTTGTCACGTATGAGGTCTTTAAAAACGGCGTTTATATATCTTTGAAATACCGACGGCGAATTGCACAGGCCAAAAGGGGCTCGGAGAAACTCATAGTGTCCGTCGGGGACAATAAAAGCGGTGAATTTTCGGCTCTGTTCCTCTAACGCCACGTGGAAAAACCCATTCTTAAGATCTAACGTGCTATAATACTTCGCGCTCTGAAGTAAATCTAACTGGTCTTCTATGAGTGGTAGCGGATACCGATCGCGAACTACTTTTTCATTTAAACGTCTGTAATCGATGCATAGACGCATCGTGCCGTCCTTCTTTTTGACTAGCACAACGGGGCTCGCGTATTCCGACAGAGATGGTTGTATGATTTTATCGCGCAGCCACTCTCCTATTTGTTCATTTACTTTTTCGCGCTCCGTCGGCGCTAATCGCCTTGCCCTTTGAAAAACCGGCTCTTCGTCTTTAAGGACGATTGACATTTTCACTCCTACCTCCCGCGTTCTAACTGGTGTATATTCGCAAACTAACTTTTCTATCGCTTCTCTGTACTCCGCCCGCGGTATGTGCGCAACATCCACGTTCTGTTTCGCCGCCTCATCGCATACATTTATTTGGAATACCTCCGGAAGATCACTACTTCCCGCGGGTTGCTCGTGCAATGGACTAATGTACACACTTCCTGCTCGTATCCTGACATCTACCGTGTCTAAAAAGTCTGCACCCATTAGAAATTCATATTCTATAATTTCGTTAGGAATTACTCGAATGACGATAGAATACGCGTTCCCGTCTACTCTCAATTTCGCTCTAAATTCACCTAACGTTATGTTTTCGCCTGACCCGATGCCACGGAACCTAACTTCGTTAGAACTTAACAGAGGAGAGCCTATTCTGACATACAGGTCTTCACGCATCAGACAAAGATCGCTCCCGGTATCGATAAGCGCTGTTACTTTATGATCGTTGACTTCTACTTGTTTTTTAAATTTCGGCGGGCTCACCTTACTTGCTGCGCAGCTATTCTTGGGTTGTCCGTCGCTTCTCTTTGGACACTTCGATGCCAAGTGACCCCTCACGCCGCATCGAAAGCATATCGGACCCTCCGCCTTGGTAGGACAATGAATTCCGATGTGGTCCCGCATGCCGCAATTGTAGCAGGTCCGATCTCCTGGCCGTTCCCCGCTCGCTCGTTCTCTTCTTCCGCCGTTCTGCCCGCTGTTCCTTGTGTCCTGCCTGTCCATTCTCCTGCTGGCGTTCTGCTGCCCTCCATCTCGCAACGTTATCTTCTCCAATGCTTTCAGCAGCGCTGCCGTTGTCGAATACCCTCCCATCAGGGCCTGGTCCCTCAGACGCACGTCAGGGATTCCTTCGATCAAGTAGTCGACAATCTCTTCTTCGTCTACTGGTACACGGTTGGCCAAGATTATCTTATCGTGCGCGTATTCTTGGAACGTCTCGTTTCTCTTCCACGTTCTCTCCTCGAACTGGCGCCTTCGAATCAGCCTACTAAGCGGGAAATGGAAAACACCCCTTAATTCGGTCAATAATGAATCAACGTGCATACCAATGTGCTCAGGTTTCGAGTGCAACCATTCCAGCGCTCTTCCTTTCAACCGCATCCCGATTAAAATTTTCGTTGCTCTTTCATCCAGTCCGTACGTTGCTCTGAGTAGGGCCAACTGTCTCTCCCAGTTCTCGAACTCGTTTGTATTACCGCTGAAGAAGCTGAGCAGATCAGCCACTGCTGTCGAGTTGACCTTCGAATGCGCCGCTGACGCATGTTCGTGGCCGGCTTGCTGGATGCCACTGGGAATATTTAGGCGTTGCATTTCGCGCATTACCTGCAATTCTCGCCTCGCGACATCTAATTCACGTTGTACGAGCTCCAGTTCCCTGCGCTGATATTCCGCTTGCTGCTGCTGCCCGAGAGCCTGCATGGCCGCATCCACGTCTGCTCCACCCACAGCTCCCGGCTCTGATCCTGTTCCGCCAAGCGGTTCCTCCGTTTCTTCTAACTCCGACTTCCACGTACCTGACGGATCCTGATCATTCAACTTCCTTATGAGTTCGCTTTTCGTTCCCGCAGACGATAGCCCTCGTCTTCTCAATATCTCCTTCAATTGTACGACCGTGAAACTGTCCGCGTTCCTCTCTTGCTCCATTGCAAACATATCTGAATGGACTCACCACTTACGCTTTACCTGAATTTCGATCGGCACGATGATCCCGGACGAGCCCCCAAATTGTAGGATGAAGGCGATCGAAATGGTCAGAGTAAGTGGTTGTTAAATTTATTTTAAAAAATAGCTCTCTCTAATACACGTTTCTCCACGCTGTGCCTCTCGCAACACTACAATGTGTAATCTCCTCTCCTCCGCGACTCTCCTCGTATTTATATTTTCCCTCTTCCACATTCGCGCTCACACTCATAATTCATGGTTATTGAACTATGCATTCTTTCTCTTTCATATGTACTTGCCTCTTCCTCTTAGGGTATTAACCTGTTAACCGCCGATACTGTTTTGGGTGACAACCGACTTCGCACGCGACACTTATTGTTTCGATCGTCGGTCGTTCACCCATCACGTATTTACGCTTTTTCGGCGGTAACCGTCTTCGCTCGGGTAAACTGTTGTCGTTTTTAGGCAGTTTAATAATAATTGTCTTTCTAACTGCCTAACTCCCTACAATATTATCATTACCAATTTTATTATTTTTATTAACAAAAATCTCATTTACCCTAAACTAATTAATAGTGGTATCTTGTTTCACATTAATCGTAGGAAACTTATCTTCGTTAAGTTTCACCTTTTTCTTTGATTCCATATCTGAATTATTTTCAAGTAAATCTAGAGTTCTACGTATCTTTTTACCGTGGTGTTTTGATTCTATTGGGACCTTAATATTTATACTATCATTATTTTCCGCAACTGTAAGAACGGAACGCGATTTCGCAGATTGTAAAATTTGTTCATAAACTTTGCAGGCGATTCTTTTTTATCTCTGCAGTTTTTCTTTGCTCACTCCTTCAAAGATGTTTGTGATTTTTTATTGTGTAATACCATTTTATTTTCCTCGTGAATTTTTCGTGCACAAGTATATTTGAAAATCAGTAAATCCGTTTCACCAACTTTTCTACTATATTCTTTTACACCATTACTTTTTTCACCAACTCCATGTTCGAAAATGAGGAATGAATTTTAACTGATATTATGTTTTGGTTCTCTCATACTAATGTCATTTTTATCATTTTGCAAAATACTTGTTTTTAGTGTATGTTTCTTATTATTATTGTTAGATTTATTTTCCAATAACTGCTCATTCTTTTTAAGTTCTGAAGCAGCCTTATATGTAGGGCACGATATATTCTTATTTGTTTCTTTATCTAACATACTTTGATTTTCTATATCTTGTACTAAATTATTTTCCTCCTCTATATTGCTACAGTCATTAAAGTATTCTAATTGCACCTTGCGTTTATTAGTTGCATTAAAGTCACGTAAATGTGTTAGTACTAGTACACTTCCGTACCAAAGAAATCTGTATTTATCAGAATATGCAATTGAAGTTACTAAACTATTATATATGGGCAGAAAATACTAAATTACATACCAATTTAGACATATAAAATTTATATTTATTTGCAATTTTACTATTGCACAGCACTTTATATACAAGTTCATATGCAATATTATGCACATCAGCCTCTTGAATTTGTCCTTTAGATTCAGAAATACTCTTTTCATAATTATCCAGTAATGCTGATTTTAATAGAATATAAAAATGTTCACGAACTTGAACAGCCAATCATTTAGCCACACCAAATATTTAGAGAATACCGCACGTCTACATCTACGGAATGTCTTAAACATATATTTATTAAAAGAAATATTTATAAAACCTGTAAGAATTCTTACTTCGTTGCAAGACAATATGAAACAGTTTTTTCAAAATTTTTCCATCTTAATTTCACAAGGTCAGAATTTTCGTCATTTCTTCTTTAATAAGAAATGCAATAGGTGCATATTCTTCAATATTAAAATAAATTCTACGTAATACTGGTTGACCATCCCGGCCAGCTCGACCAGATTCTTAATAATACGCTGCGATATTATAAGTGATCGTCCAATGTGCGGTAACACCTTGTATATATTGTGCTTTTACATTAAAACATACGCCCATTTTTATTACCAGCACAACTGTATGCTTAGGTAGCGATACGTGTAATTCCTAATTTTTTCCATTAATATCTTGCAAACCATCGAATTCGGAATCATTCGGTAGAATGTTCGAATCGCGTAGTACTCGTATATTTTTGTTAATATCTCGAGGCTTAGAAGTTTGCGTCACTTCAGAACTTTACTATTGTACAGAAGACCAACACTTTATCCCCTCTCCTCGTTATCCCATTGATTGAGCCACAGTTATTATACATATCCGCCTATTATACATGATTTTGATTAATTTAAGTGCACCCGATTTGAAATTATTCAATCTACTATTCAATCACATTCTAGTTCATTTGCTGTAATAACTTATCAGCATATAAGTAGTTTCCTGTGCTTTCAAGTATATCCCTTATCTCGGTAAACAGAATTATACGATTGTACAGGGTGTATGACATTTACCGATTTCTCAAAATACTTGCTATAATCTGACAAAATGACGTTTTAGAGATTAGTTGATCAGTTCTCAGTTAGCTATGCGGTGCGATGAAAAAATATTTCATAGAATATTTTTTCGATTATTGCCAAAATGACACTGTACACTTCATATCTACGATTTCATCAATTTCATCATCCATGACCTTCGAATGACGTTAACACCAGAGATATGACAATTTCAATAAAAAGTAACAATCAGCCGAAAACAGCAGGAATGGATGATATTAATTTGGGTTCATTATTAGGACTCGAAGTTACATTCAATTTAGGAACTTGAAGTATACGTTGTAGTACTAGAAACTTATCTAAGAACGTATCCACGAACTGTTGAAAATTTGCAGCAATGAAAAAATGTCAATTTGAGATTAACAGTAAACGTACGGGTCTTTTACAACTACCTATTCTTACCATAAATATAATTACCAGTAAGTAAAGAAGTTTACGCCATGAAATATAAGCCACGAAAAAAACAGAAAGCGAGAAACTGAATAATCAGAATATATAAGAATTTATAAAAAGTCAAATGAACGAAAATTATAACAATCAATGTACAACTGCGACTTCTCACGAGAACAGATCCTACTTAGTATTAACTTATCAAAAATGTATTAGCAGTTACACGAGAACAGATCCTACTTAGTATTAACTTATCAAAAATGTATTAGCAGTTAAAAGGTTGATATATTTGGCTAATATTTACTAATACTTGGAGAATGTAAGAGAAATGCACTTGAAACAGCAAACCTGTCTATCTGCACAAACATATTACGACATTGGCAAAAATTCACAAAATTATGGGGAATTTGAAAAGTAAAAGAAAAGCAAACTACCTAAATTGTAGATGAAGGCAGTGCTGTTACTGTTTTAGCATGTATAAAATTAGTACTAAATGATAAAGAGGACATAAATATTGGAGAATTAACTAATGTTGAGTAACTAATGTTGATGCTTGCTATCGATACTTATTTACTAATTCAGAATTAAACTGTGCATACGAATATATACGTTAAATATTAAAATTGTTAATAATTGAGTTAATAATTAATAATTAAAAGGCAAGAATATATGTAACAAATAAGTGTATAATTTAATGATTATATTTATGTTTCATATTTCGTATTTTATCGCTGATACGAAAAGGTCCACTTAAATATCATAAGAGTAATACGCGTATACACGTGTACTGTACAGTGATATACATAGATGGCTTGTATTTAAGAAAAGAAAAATAAAAAATAAAAAAGAACGAATAGGACCCTTATAGCTACAGTACAAAATGCAATTCTGGTGATAAACAAGTCGTACCATTGTATCGTGTAGAGAAATAGTTTCAGTAATCCTCTGTAACGAAAACAGAGTCTCACCGTATTTGTTCGTGTTTGTAATTTGTATACATATTACATACTTCATTGTTCTTTGGGAAGAGTCATATTTCTGGAAATCCGTTCTATAAAGAAGTTATCCTACACTTTCGACTAATTTCGAATTACAGAATATTCTGTACCTGCTGTATAGTCAAAATAACGGGCCATTTTATGTTTTGACAAAATACGTACAGTTTAATGTCACACGTTTAAAACATTATCATGCATAAGTATCGAAAGATTGTATGGAGACTACGAAATTTGACCATAATCGATTGTGATAATTTGTAAGAAAAATAAAGTTGTCAAGTCTTAGTCCAAAACATGGACTACAATCAAGATCGTACACTACCGATATTTCCATTATATTTAGCAGAAAACTCTTCGAAACAATGGAAAATCACGAAACATATGAAAGATAATATTGCTTAGCTCATTAGCGGACTGTAAGGTTACGTGGTGAAGTCAGAAAATGAAATTAAAATGGAAAGATATTACAGATGAGGCAAACTACGGTAGAAAAGAGATTAACTGTTGTAATAAATTGTGCAAATGGTAAAAGTTATCACGAAATTACTATTATTATTAACAGAAATGTCTGTACTGTACAGTATTTTGCAAAACGACATGAAAGCAAAAATAGAATAAGTAATAAGTCAAGAAAAGCTTGAAATAAGAAGTTGAATGCGTACGATGAAAGATGGATAGCACGAAAAATTAAGAGACAATTTGAGGATTAATGACCTTCAATTAATAAGGACCTAGAAATTCTCTATTGCTTTAACCATTTGCGATTGAAACCGCACGACTAGCGTGCGTCGCTGAGGACCACAGGTATTCCAGCATACAGTAAAGAACATATTCATATTGAACGTTTGTGTCAGAAAAACTAAATCTTTATCTAATACGTCTTGTCAGATACAAAGTAGTACTCATCGGTTCAGTCACTATCGTTTCTTGATCTTTCAGCCGTCGCGTGTAGGATATTTTATAAGATATAAAATATATGAAAAGCATGCTGGTTTCTCTGGTAGCGATACTGAAAGACAGACTCTCGACAAACTGAAATTCGTCTTGACTCTACCATGGCCGCTCATCGTAAGTTTACATTGTACGGAAGATAAGACTTCATCACGAAATGCTTAACTCCTTGGACTAGTCGTACAGTCGTACGCGAGCCGCAGCACGACAATTGCCCGGACAATATACCGACACTCATCTGCAACGGTAAAAGAACTTGGGCTATTTGCCAACATTCGTCCGCAAAGGGTTAAATTTTATAGCGATAACGAGGGTAAAGACTCGTCGTGTGTAGCTAGGATGCGGCTTCTTTATAGGTATTCCAAAGTAGTAAATATACGTCCGTCATCGCCTAACTCGAACCTTATGGAACAAATCAGGCACAATCTAGAAGTAAAAATTCGAAAACATAACTTAAAAAAAAAAATAATTTGAGAAGAGCATTAACAGAGGAATGGAGTAAAAGTAAACCCAGTTTTACTGAGAAATTCATAAGATAGATGGAAAATAGATTGCGCAATCTATAAAGTAATCGAGGAAACCTCCCAAAATACTAAAATTTAATTGAAGCAGTTCGAGAAGAATCTTTTTCAAATGTACGATTTTAGCCGTGTGACGTTTGCAGACAATATCATTTCATCGTGTGTTACTACATAATAAATATCATGTATGCGGAGGTTTAATAATCGACAATGTATAACTCGTATTTCACTTATTAAAGTAAATATGTTTCGAATCACGTCGCGTTTGGTCTCTCTTTAATAAAAAAAAATGACATTTGCGTAATACTGATTTTTTGCACTGCATGATAATTTTTTTTCGTATTGGTATAAGTCGGTAATGAAAGAATTTTACAATTGCACTAGATTTATCGTTAGGATACTTTGGCATTAAGTTTTTTGCGGTTAAGGTACGGGACAAAATAATAGTACAACGTGTAAATTTCAGTGTCGCTTGAAAATAATGCAATATATTACTATGTATAATATATAATATACAGGTAATAATAAAACAAGCAAATTAATGATACAAATTATACAATATTAAAACAGTGCTAAATTCTAAACTCTAAATGAAAAAAGTAAAAATAGTATAAAATGCTGAATACTAAAATACAATGCTAAAATACGAAAACGATAATAAAAACACTAAAATATAAAATATATTATGTAACAAAAGATTGCTTCGATTTGCTGCACGCGTCTTTGTTCCTCAAAGCGTTACCAGAAACTGATTTTCATTGTTTATAGTTTTCGTCATGTCGACGCTTTGGCGGCACATTGATGAATTGTACAATCGTCGCTTTCCAGCTACGTAAGCAGGCCCCATCAATGCGTGCATTATTGCATTCGAGTGAATTTTAACTCGGGGCAAAACTGCTCCGGCACAGTATGCGGAATGTTTGTTGTATGCAGTATTCGTAGAAAATTTTCGAATAAAATTAATTGTTTCACGATTACGACAAAGAGAAGTCGCGGTTAATGATAATTACCTAACTAGATACGACACACGTGTAATATGGGAGCAAACAGAGTAGCTCGCGAATCTCCATAGCTAGAAGTATCGTTAATTGTCAATGCCGTTAACTGTGTATATTATTTTCTATATTGAATATAACTATGAAACGATAGTTTATGCGTTATAAGAGCGAAAAATATCGAAATCAAGTCCAAACTTGGAATATAGATTGGAAACCCGGAATAATCGGTCAGACGCGAGCCTTCAGGCAATAATTTTGTCATTGTACTTTTCGTCGCCATAGTACGCGCGGTGTTTCCTTGAAATAAAAATATGCAGATCTAGATATCGATAGACGGTCAATGCGTCAAAAAGCGGGAAGAAGCCATTTTACAAAAGTATAGTCCTAAAAAAAATTTTCTTCCAATAGTTAATTGGGACCATGGAACATATCATATAGTACCATCTTTTTTCAACATTTATACATTTTTAACGTCGCTAACGGTCCATTATGATTGCACATAGTTTCAAATAAACCGTGCAAATTTTCAAATTTAGTTTACAGTATTTTTTTAATTATACCGATTTTAATGTTTTTAATTTTCATTATTCCTTTCCGTTTTCTGCTCAGTACCATTCTTACATCTTAACACATTGACGGCCGGCGGCATGTTAGACATTCAAAGCCTGAACGCGGTAACGAATCGACCACTTAAAGCACAAACGCCAGTCTTATTCGCATTTTCGTAAAAAAGTATATTTCGATTATGTATTCGTCACATACAACTTAATAGAAAAGAAAAATAGGAACAAAGTTGAAATTATCACGGTGTCAGCGCTCAAGTGACAAACCCACAATCCCGTGTTTTTGTGGAGCCGCCGCTCAATCTGTTCAAAATCGATGTATTAATAAATTCTCTAGTCGCTATTTAATGGAATTCAAAAGATCGATATCAATTGATATATTAAATTTAAAATAATGCAATAACGAGCGAAATATCGAAATAAGATAATTCTACGCGCTAATTTATGTACAGTTTCTAATTTACTACTTTGAATAATATCATTGATTTTCTAGGCAAAAAATTTTGGAATTGCTATTTTTCTGTGGCGAGAAATCCATCAAATGCAAGGGGTTAATATTGAAAACAGAACGAGGAGACAATATCTGGTACATTGATAAACAATAAATTTTTCAAATATCTCGTACGTATCCTGGAAGATATTCGGAGTTTCTAAGAGATTCCTAATTTATTTTTCTCTTGGCTTGTATGTCACCAAGTCTACATCTATATAGTTTATAAGACACCTTTTAAGTTTTGGTATAAAAACGCCACCATCGTATTTTGTAGATAAAAATAAATTAGAAACCTTACGTAAACATTGGCGTACACAAATTTTGTAGGAAATGAATCGAAGTTGCGGGGAAGGTATACAGTCAGGGAGAAAAATAAGTGACCTGTTCGGATTGTAAGGAAAAGCATTACAATGCAATTAATCTTCCTAATTAATTTCTTATCTTCTCGCTAAATCGCTAACAGCACTTTTTCGTTGATACTTCATGATAAGGTACACTGCTTTTGATATTATTGTCATCAAGTAACTCTAATTTTCTAATCTTGGACCAATAATACACCACAAGCACAATAGAAATTCCATATTACATGGTTTTTAAGGTTTGGCTGTGAAATTTACTCATTAGTAATTTACATAACCAAATATATTTATATATTGTTTAAAAATTGCATTAAAATGGCAATTACATGTTGAGGGAAAGTTGAAACAAACCTAACAAGATAATTCAGTAAAAAGATAAATTATGCGAAATAAATCTTTAGTTGTTAGCGAAATTTATTATATGTAGTACTGTAAATTATGGGAAATAAAGGGAGAGGAAGTTTAAGAAATTGAGAAAATTGAACGAATTATAATGCTTTTATTATAATTTAATATACTTTGATATTATCACAGCTCTCGCGTCGATAATTTGTTGTTGCGGGTCTGTATCAGCTCCATCAACTCGGAGATAACTCGTTAACTCATGTGCCGTTTAATTGGATTCCAAAGATCGAGGATACTCGATATATGAAATTAACAATTATCCACTGACGCGTTTAAAATGACGAGGTAAAATAATTCCGCGTCTTAATTTCTATATGATTTCTTACTTACCGGTTTAAAAATATAGTCGACTTTATGGCAGAAAGTTTTCGAATTTCTATTTTTCTGTAACGCAAATATCACCGAATGCAAAGGATTAACCAAGGGATTAACTAGAGATTAGTCCAAGTTGTCGGGTGGTACAGCAAGTGTCTGCGAGTCAATGGACGCTGATAGTAAAAAAATAAACCAGAGGTTCTCCACTTGGCTTGAAATGCTACAATTCTAGGGACCTCTAGTAAGTAGACAAATAGATCGTAACACGATACAACATTATATTAACAAATTGTTCGTGTGATTAGATTTTTAAAAATATAAAATGTTATCAGAGGTTAATATTGGAGAGGAGATATATTACATTTATTTTACATTTCCGCAGCCATGAATATGACCCATGAGTATGACCCGTATTGGACTTGAAACAGATTAAATCACAATTTCTATGAAAACACGTTTAACGAAAGCTTAATCGTTCATATTGATAAAACTTTGCACAGCTGTAGAATAGCCAAAAATATTTTGACTATTTTCTCTTCTTCATATCTACTATTCTTTCAAAGGATAAGAATCGATTTCAGAGTAACGGTTATAATATTCTTTTGATCGAATATTTCGAAAAATTTTGGAGATAGGACAGTGACGTGAATATGTGAATTTGCGTTTTTAATGTCGAATCTGACTATCTAAACTGACTTATAAAGAATCTAATCGTTTAACACTAGAGTTTAAGACTAATCGTGATTCTATTTTAATAAAATATCGATATAAGTTTTATCAAGGACAGCTGCATATTGTCAACAGTCGCGAAGATAAAATCCGTCCGGAACGAGTCATTTTCACTGTCATCGTAGTTCCAGTGTTAAATCATGAATTCCGCGATCGACTTCTCTAGGTTATTTCTTCGGATAAATGTTTTACGTATTTATTTTATATTCTTCGAATATTTTTGACTAATTTACGGAATGCAAAGTTTCGTCAGAATCAGTGATTACTAGTACCCCTATCAAAATATTTTTGACCCTACGTATTTCTCCTCAATAATATACAAGGGATTAAATTATTTTTATGAGTATCGACCTGACAACCCGTTTTATATTTATACTATATCGTACTAAAAGTTAATTTTAGATAATTTTGTATCATCGTGTTCGGCCAAAATATTTTTATCAAGATAATACTTTTGATATGGGCTTCTATAAGCACAGTGCTGCCTGTAGCTACAATAATTCTTTTGTTGTTTATGATCCAAGTGCAAAATCAATATGAGAGTCGTTTGTAATTTCATTACTTAATTAATAGCTGCTGTAATTAATGTTTTAAATAGTTATCGTGAAAAAAATCTACATTATGTTGCTATTACACAATTATAATTACAAAATCACGATTTTAATATAATCATCAACGCACTTTTTGATGAAATCTATAAAAGTAATTGCACCAAAATTCCTATGGTTAAATTATGTTTGTCCAAATGTTTATTTACATTCGTAGAAAAAAATTCAAATATTATTCTTACGAGTCAAAATTTTATGCGCATTAATTCATCTAGCCACATGTAGATACCTATTGAAATTGTATACATTCATCACATTTGTTATAATGGATCTGAATTTAATTTCTTCTCGTCAGTGGTGATCATTTTTTTATACATTTTTCTCTAGTGAATCCATTTGTTACAAAGTTCAAACATGAATAATGTCACTTTTTATTCACTTTATATTCCTTCGAAATTTTCTGCTAGCCAGTATGTATACGTTTGTAATATTAGTTATTCGTCTTAAAAATATTAGAGTTTGGTTTTGTTCTACGTTGCGACACATCATTCGTTCTATTTGTCTCGTAGAATTTGGAACATTTCTATTTGCGAGCAATTATCGAAGATCGGAACAGATTTCAGGTAATAATGACGGCGATGATTGAAGATTTATATAAGATAAAGATTTCAAATGTTTTTGCTCTAGATCATTTACGTTATTATAATTAACCGTCCAAAATAATTGTATAATTTTTCTGAAAATGCGGTAAGAAATAATTGAATAACTTTGAATCTATAGATTGTCTCTGACCGATTAAATATTTCTATTTTTAAATTTCCTTGTACATTGATAATTTTATTGATAAATATTAGTCCGTGCGATAATTCAATTTTATCAATTTCAAAATTGAATGTACGAATTTAATTAAATAATCGAAACGATTAAAGCTAGTGCATGGGTTAAATAATCATAATCGTTCATCTTTTAATCTACCGTAGGGAGTTGGTATTTCTTGCAGTTAAATGCAAAACGGGCTATTTCTCGCGAGGGACTACCGAAACGTGATAGTTTTCTAAAGAAAGAGCATAATATGTTGTTCTTCGTTGTCATAGATAAATAGCAATTTTCGAGATAGAAATCGAAACGGGTTGCTTTTGTTGGACATAAGTTCATACAGTTCATAAAGTGTCTTTCTATTTTTGAAAATGTTAATTCGTCATTTTTAAATTTTGTAGATTCTATTTGTAAATCCTAGTTGCGCTCAGTTCCCTCTCGTAGTGGAGCGTTGACCTGATCGCTCAGAAACGTCCATCAATTAATAAACACGTCTTTATTAGAAGTAAATTATTTAAAAAGGGTTTTGAAACCATTAATAAGTATATACTTGGTATTACGTTAGAAAGTTTATTTTGTTAATAGCCCATTTAATATTTCATTGGTAATAATAAGAAATAAGTTCTACATAAAATTAATAATATAAGCCTGCATAAAAGAGAGGCGTGATTGATAAATGTTTTATCAAACTACTTGTAAGTAATAAGTACCTACTAATATATAATACATGGTATATAAATATATTGCAGGTGATGCATATCATAATTATTTGGTGTACCACAAAATTATAGGATATACATTATAAAATAATTATTACAGTATGTACACATTACAAGTAATACGGGTAATCCAATATCAGTGGCATCAAACAGTATAATGACTTTCTTATCTCTTAGCAATTTTCTTAGCAATTGTAGCAAATATATGCACAACTAATAAAATTGTCTATCTTATTGCTGTAGGCTATTGTAGCTGTATTGTTGTCTTTTATATTGTTGTAGCTGTCACAATACGGTTTCGATTATTGCATTTTTCTTTTTTTTCCATTAAGGAATACTGATATCGTCGAAAAGTATGATAATTCTATGGGTAGAATGGGACAACAATTATTTACATTCTCTATTCTGACGAAAAACACAAAGTATATTTATAGAAAAATATATTATTAGAGTAATGAATGAATTTCTTTCGTTCTCTATCACGCTTCCACTGCGGTATTCGCTCTTCGAGTCCTCTATCTGTGGGAAAACATTCTTCAAAATATCACTATCTCGCATATTATATTTACATCATAGGTTTTACAATTATAGGCAACGTCTCCTTCCAAGATACTCATACTCACATTCATAAAACCAACGCTCACAAATTTATTATTTTTATATATTTGTTATTAATATTAATAAAGTTTCGATCATTTTGCCTACTATAAAGAGTTTAGAAAAGAAAGAAAGAAAATAATAGAAAGCAAATATTAATAATTAAAATTTAATTTGCGGAACAACTGGATGAATCACGTTGTATAAAATAAGGCACAGTTGCATTTAGCGAATGCACCTGTGATCTTTGGAAAGGAGTCGTGGATAGGATGATACCTTATTAAGCTTATTAAACAGCGCGGAATTTTCACCTACTTTTCCCGACTTTTCTTGCATCAGAGATAGCCCGGTTCTATAGCTAGAGTCACTATACACATTCTCTCTTTTAATTAGAAATATAAATTTGAAGAAAAAAAAAAAGAAAATGGTTTCGATAAGGATATCTACTTAACTGATAAAATTTAACATCCTCACGGTGAAATATCAATACGTGTGTATCCTTAAATATCAAAAGTTTGTGGGGTAGAGAATTTTGGTCTTGGAGTAGTATAACCAGGATAATTATTATGAAGGCTTTTGGGACATTAGTCGACATTTTATTCATTATATTATTAAATATCATATTGGCGGTGTATTAAAAAATGAAAAAATTTTCAATTTCTGAATAATCCCTGTCCCAAAATTCTCAACGGAAATAGAAAATAATTTTTGAAAAAGAATATACAAGAGAGGGATCATGGGCAAAGGTGATTATGTTGGAGTGTCTAGGAAAAGCTATATATAGAATTCGTGAAAAAAGGCACAACACATTTTTATTTAAAGTCATAATCTTCGACGATTCAAAATATCGATACTATCGAATTGGACGTACACAATTTTGTATGGAGAAAAGCAAATGTGCCGACATATGCTAATTCACAACACGCGTCTGATTGTGAAACACAGGAATACTAGAATTATGGTGTGGCAGTGTATGACAAAGAACAGAGGAAACAGCGATTATAGAAATAATTTTAAATATATACGAGTTTAATATATCTTCATATTTGATGTTTTCTTTACCTTTTTTCTTTTCACGATGTGTTCATGGTACATACAAAAAATGTAATTGATATTAAAGGACGTTTTTATCCGGAAACAAATGAAACGAATTAAAGTCACCTATTCGCTGCCAAGCCTAAATTGTATGAAGTTATTCCCTTTGCTATTTCTGCCTTGAGTGTTATTGTTTAAGTTTTATTATTTCGAGATAAATACACATATTTAGTCATTAATAATCATTTACATGTATAAAAATCAAACACATGTATACTTGTGGTTGGCAGCGAATGTGTTAAATTAAATTTTTTTGTAGTGTTTGAAAGAAAATGCTAAAAGACCAGAATTTTTGGAAGATTCCTATTTTCGATGGTATCATTATTCCAAGTATATATTATCTCTCGGTTCACTCGTGTATTCTGTAGCACTTTGTACACGACTCGAAAATTATTATAATTTTTCAATGACCGTGCTTCTCCAAATTCGTGGATGGAAAGTGGTGCGAACTTTTGCATTTGCACATAATCCAATCGTAACATGATCCTTCTCGATTCCACCACAACCTACAAGGGAAATTACACAGTTCAAAAATTCAGAAAATTCATTAAATTAGCACTTACATAAACTTAATGTATACTTGTGGATGAAAGTTAAGAAACGTGTTATATAGATGCACAGTCTTGGTTCTGACATATATGATGATATAACTTGGTCCTTCTAACATATGATAAATATTTATATCGAATCAGTTAAAATACTCGCTTTATACGTTTTACCGGAAAGACCGTTTGTAAATATAAAAATTCAAACACACAGTTAATATTTTGAGAAGGACAGAAATTAATAAAGAGTTCAATATATTTTTTGTATAAATTAGAGTACTTTATGAAATAACAGTCATATAGTATTATGATGTCGAAATGTCATTTGCTATAATAATTGCTTGACATACGAGGCTTTCAATCGATTAACTTTGCTAATGGCACGCTTTGCGTGGCACTTTAGACGACAATGTTCAGATTTATCTAAACAATTATGTTAACGTAGAGTGTAATAGATCGAAACTTTTATCTTCGAAAGGTTCTTTTTATCATACGTATTTAAAACGAAACGTAAAAGTGAAAACTTTTCTGAAAAAGTTCCACTGCTATTGTTTTAAATGGAACTTATTAAAAAGCTCCAGAATTTTTTCGACCCGATGTTTAAAAGCATATGCTACATACACGTAGTTGAAAGTTTCAACGCATTAACGTCTTTAGTAAGTTAATTCTTTTCTGTCTTCGGTAATATAGTTAACTTAAAGAGGCATAAGGACAGTTTGATGACGAGTTCAGAAATGAGTGATACTTAAGAAATACCGGAGAAAAAATAATCGCTTGTTTAACACATTGTGTACAGGTGACGAGGTATCTCGTTTTCGGGTTTCATCGACTCAATGGATGATTTAGGGAATTATCCCTTTAGGGACGAATGTCATAATTTGATTGGAAATTTTTTGATTTTTTAGAGTATGTACTGCTTGGAAAATAACGAGAAATAATTATAGCATTGTCATCGATGTCGTACAGATCTTTTAAGTGCGTGCAGTGAGTTGTTAAATAAAAGAACGTGTAACTATATTGATTCGATTTCCAAGCATTTAAGAAAACAGAAATATATGATTTTAAGATGAAATTAAACAAATCAATAGTAAAAATAAAGAACGGGTATAAGACCAACATAAGTAATTTCTATATACGTTACTATTTTACTATATACGATATGTTACTATCTAAAGACTATCAAAGTTAGTCCGTTTCAAAAACGAGAATAAACAGTTTAATTGTCGGTTTTACATGTTTTTATTGCGCCTTTTGATATTACGTTTACGATTTTTAAATTAAAATTTGAAAAAATAATAAAGCACCAAAAATGAAGAAAATTAAAAAAAAAAAAAAAGTTGCATGTATTCCCAAACATACATGCTCTCTATGACTTTATGGTACTATAATGAATCGATTATAACGAAACAGTTACGATGATAGTGTTTATAACAGATTTTAATACTGTTTTCTGAGCTAATTGATTTAAAATGAAAAACAAAAAGGTAAAAATAAAAAAACGGCTAAAAACTAACCTTTTATATAGCAAAGAAATGCTATCCCGTTTTAAAATCGGGAATAAAGAACTAATTGTATCCTTTTTAAACGTTTTTATTGTTCACATCTTTAACATGATTACTATTTTAGGATATTGTGAATTTTTTCGCTTCTTTCAAAAGTGAGGGTTAAAAAAAGCACCAAAACTAGATGGGATTCGCTGGGATTCGCACCGACAAGATTTTTCGTTAACGAGCAATAAAAATATTAATTTTGAACCATCGTTAAACACCAAATTTGTACATTTATTAATTCGACAGACCATTGTGATCGAGAATTTTAACGCAGAAGATCAATGAGTATATAAATCTCATATCGTGGAAAATCGGTAAGTATACAAATTTTTGATTATGAAAATTATCGAATTTAAAAGTTCTAAACTTGCAAGGATATTAATGAATATGTCAATCTGTGATTGTGGAAATTTGAAAGGAGCATTAAATCTGTTTTACATAATTCACGGAATTTGTAAATTCTGATTTTGTAAAACACTATATAATTTATAGAAAGCACGAGATTCGTTATTTTTGAATCCTGGAAAATCACAGAATTTACCAATTTTTAATCGCGCAGAGTCTCTAAATAGAGAAATCTCGAGTAAACATTGTATACGCAAATTTTGAATTTATGCAAAAGTACATAAGATATTTTTAATTTTTAATTTTCTGTTTTCAAAAAACCATATTACACAAAGAAACGACATCACGTCTCTAATTAATCATTTTCTCAGTTCCTAAAACTGATATGCCAAGGATAGTT